>NC_045964.1:64301305-64526254 GCF_010909765.2 Amblyraja radiata
CTTGAACTTAGAGAAATCAATATTCACACCACTGGGCTGTAAGATGCCCAAGCAAAATGTGAGATGCTGTTCCTCCAATTTACATTTGGCCTCACTCTGACAATGGAGGAGACCGAGGGCAGAAAGGTCAGTGTGGGAATGGGAAGCAGAATTAAAGTGTTTAGCAACTGGGAGATCAGCTATTACATGTGCGGAAGCACAAACCCCCGGCAATTCCCCTCAAGGTACAGTGGGGAATCTGCTTGTGAACAACATGTACCATGTTGGAGTTTTAGTTTTTAGTTTAGCTTAGAGATACAGCATGAGAACAGGCCCTTCGGCCCACCGAGTCCGCACTGACCAGCGACCCCTGCATATTAACGCCATCCTACATACACTAGGGACATTTTTACATTCATACCAAGCCAATTAACCTTCAAACCTGTATGTCTTTGGAGAGTGGGAGGAAATTGAAGATCTCGGAGAAAACCCATGCAGGTCGCGGGGAGAACGTACAAACTCCATACAGACAAGCCCCCGTAGTCGGATGGAACCCGGGTCTCTGGCATTGTAAGCGCTGTAAGGCAGCAACTGTCAGGCTGTGTCACCAGGCCGCCCAAAGAATAAAGGAGCTGCTGGTGCTGGTTTATTTTGAGGAATTTGAGGAAGAACATTCTTGCTATTGAGGGAGTGCAGCGTAGGTTCACGAGGTTAATTCCCGGGATGGCGGGACTGGCTCATGTTAATAGAATGGAGCGGCTGGACTTGTATAGTCTGGAATTTAGAAGGGTGAGAGGGGATCTTATTGAAACATATAAGATTATTAAGGGTTTGGACACACTAGAGGCAGGAAACATGTTCCCGATGTTGGGGGAGTCCAGAACCAGGGGCCACTGTTTAAGAATAAGGGGTAGGCAATTTAGAACGGAGATGAAGAAAAACTTTTTCACACAGAAAGTTGTGAATCTGTGGAATTCTCTGCCTCAGAAGGCAGTGGAGGCCAATTCTCTGGATGTTTTCACGGGAGAGTTAGATAGAGCTCTTAAAGATAGCGGAGGCAGGGGATATGGTGTGATGGCAGGAACGGGGTACTGATTGTGGATGATCAGCCATGATCATACTGAATGATGGTGCTGGCTCGAAGTGCTGAATGGCCTATTCCTACACATATTATCTATTGTCTATAAAAATGCTAGAGTAACTCAATGGATCAGGCACATTTAGGTGACATTTTGGTTCAAGACCCTTCTTCAGACCATGCTGAACCTGGGCACAGCAGTGCCATGTCCATTCACTTAAATGAAGAGCCGTGGCTGTAAGGAATAGGTTTATGTTCATTAGTGTCACATGCTCTGAGGTTCAGTGAAAAGTTTAGTTTTATATGCTATCCAAACAGATCAAATATACCATATGTAAACACAAACAAGTCAAACTCAAGTACAAAAGAGAGAGCAGATGGGGAAGATACAGAGTACTCTCTAGAATTTAGGAGATTGAGAGGGGATCTTATAGAAACTTACAAAATTCTTAAGGGGTTTGGACAGGCTAGATGCAGGAAGATTGTTCCCGATGTTGGGGAAGTCCAGGCCAAGGGGTCACAGCTTAAGGATAAGGGGGAAATCCTTTAAAACCGAGATGAGAAAAACTTTTTTCACACAGAGAGTGGTGAATCTCTGGAACTCTCTGCCACAGAGGGTAGTTGAGGCCAGTTCATTGGCTATATTTAAGAGGGAGTTAGATGTGGCCCTTGAGGCTAAGGGGATCAGAGGGTATGGAGAGAAGGCAGGTACGGGATACTGAGTTGGATGATCAGCCATGATCATATTGAATAGCGGTGCAGGCTCGAAGGGCCGAATGGCCTACTCCTGCACCTAATTTCTATGTTTCTAGAATATAGTTCTCAGCATTGTGTAGCAAAATTTCACAGACAAAGTCCAATGTCCACAATGGGATAGAGGTGAATCGGACAGTACCCTAGCTCATGTAAGGACCATTCAGAAGCCCAATAACAGAGTGTTCCTGAATCTGGTGGTGCGCTTTTTCAAGCTTCTGTACTTACTGCCAAATAAGGAATGACTGGGGTAGGACAAGTCTTCAGAGTCCTGGAGTCACACAGCATGGAAACAGGCCTTTCGGCCCAACTTGCCCATGCTGACCAAGATGCCCCATCTACACTAGTCCCACCTGCCCGTGATTGGCACATATTAGAAGATCCTTCTAAACCTTTCCGACCCATGTACTTGGCCAAGTGTCATTTATACGTTGTTATAGTATCTGCTTCAGCCTCCTCCTCAGTGTCCCGATCAGTTCAGAGACATTCATGATCGGGAAGTTCTTGCCGACATTGCCAGCAATGTTCACAATGCAGGTATAAATTTTAAAAAGCCGCCCACCATTTGTGAAATAAAGAACATCCAGATATAAAGCTCCCTTTGTGTCCTCCGTATGTCCGCAAGGATCTCACAATGAGTTTGCTTGTTGTTCACACCAAGATGCAGGCCAGGAAAGTGTCATTATTTATAGAAATCCTGATTCAAAAAATGCCATCAATTAGGAGAAACTATTCCTAAATTCTAATGATCAAACCAGATGAGAAGTCATACCTTAAAGCCATTGAAAGCCCACCTTGCTCAAGTGAAACCAATTGCTGCTGCTCCTATTATTCTTACCTCTGATATAAGATAAATAGTGCAGCTACGACAAATGTGGGTGCCCTGAATGAGCTGGTAACATTCCTGCCTCTCACAATGAAGGATTCAGATTCATGTGTTACTCCTGAGACGAAAGAATAAAAATCTAGACTATTATAATGGAGTGCTGCCTTACCAGAATTACTGTCTTTTGGATGTGAAATCTAATCTGCCCCGCTCCCATATTCTTTCCCAAAGTCCTGTGAATTCCACAATGTAATTAGTTTAGTCTAGTTTAGTTTTGAGATACAGCGTGGAAACAGGACCTTCTGACCACAAAGTCCGCGCCGACCAAAGATCATCCGTACACGAGTGTAGGAAGGAACTGCAGATGCTGGTTTGAACTGAAGAAAGAAACAAAAATGTGGAGTAACTCAGCAGGACAGGCAGCATCTCTGGAGAGAAGGAATGGGTGACGTTTTGGGTCGAGACCCTTCGGAATAGTTTATTCTATTACGATTGATTCATTGATCTGCCAAAAACCTTATTTAGAGAAATCAGCGGTTCCTTTGTTGATTGACTGAAGTCACTACAGTTGAAAGTAGAAGTAGAAGTAGAAGTAGAAAACATAGCTTTAATTTGAATGAAGAAGGGTCTCGACCCGAAACGTCACCCATTCCTTCTCTCCAGAGATGCTGCCTGTCCCACTGAGTTACTCCAGCATTTTGTGTTTATATCCGTACATTAGTTCTATGCTACACACTCGGGACAATTTACAAACCTGCACGTCTTTGGGATGTGGGAGGAAGCCAGAGCACCCGGAGAAATCCCACACGGTCACAGGGAGAATGTACAAACTCCGCACAGACAGCACCTGTGGTCAGGATCGATCCCAGGTCTCTGGCGCTGTAAGGCAGCAACTCTACCGCTGAGCCACTGTGCCACCCCATTGACAATGTTGTCAGCACTTGAGGGCCTGATCCATAAGGAGAGGCTTGGAAAACTAGGACTTTATTCCTTGGAGAGCAGGAGGATGAGGTGCAATCTTATAGAGGTGTATAAAATTATGAGGGGCATAGATAGGGTGAATGCACAAAGCCTTTTACCCTGAGTAAGGGAATCAAGAACCAGACTGCATATGTTTAAGGTAAGAGGGGAAGAATTTAATAAAAATCTGAGGGGCAATTTTTTCACACATGGAATGAGCTGCCAGAGGAGGTTGTTGAGGCAGGTACTAAAACAACGTTTAAAAGACATTTGGACAAGTATATTGATAGAAAAGATTCAGATCGATATGGGTTAAACACAGGCGGGTGAGACGGGGCATTTTGGTCAGCATGGGCAAGTTGGGCTGAAGGGCCTGTTTCTATGTTGTATGACTCTACGACTCTGTGACTGCATGACTTTACTTCCTCTCCTCAACCAGGTGTTCAGGCCAATATTGAATGTTATTTTGAACTTGCAGTAATGATCAAATTAAATATACAGAATGGGCGATTTAACTTCTATACAGATGAGTGAGTTTACTTTATGGTAGACAGAGCAAGCAGAACAAATTCTGTTCAGAAGAATAGTGGCTAAATTCAGCAACAAGACAGAGAGTTCGGGCAGTAATACAGATCCCTGCACAATAAAACTACCCTGCATACACGAGGGACAATATTTTACATTTACACCAAGTCAATTAACCTACAAACCTGCACGTCTTTGGAGCACCCGGAGAAAACCCACGCGGGTCACAGGGAGAACGTACAAACTCCGTACAGACAGCACCCGTGGTCAGGATCGAACCCGGGTCTCCGGCGCTGTAAGGCAGCGCCACCGTGCCACATTTCCCATATTTAGTTATTGCAATATTTCCCATATTTAGTTATAGTTGAATTTGGTTAAGAGGCTCTTTAGGGATACTGTCCGAATCAGAAACAAGTTCCTGTGTGAGACAGTCAAGTAGATGCCAATTAATAAGATGATCCTACTTGACAAGGTCAAAATTGTGCAATAAAGAAGGAACAGGAATAACAAATTAATGTCGAAAGCAATGGGTCAAATTCAAGTGTTGTGGTATTTACATGTGTTGCCTATAAAATCTCAAATAAATAATTACATTTTTCATTACTAAAACACTCAAGCTGACAATAGATTATACAAGATGAATTTATGTTTAAATAAGTAAACTTGCAACAAAAAAAAAATTGGTCATGGGTTGAATTTTAGGAACAGTTTATTCTATTAAGATTGATTCATTGGGGAGTTGATCTGCCAGAACCTTATTTAGAGAAATCAGCGGTTCCTTTGTTGATTGACTAAAGTCACTACAGTTGAAAATAGAAGCACTCAGCTTTAATTTTCGCATCATACCAAATCTGTAACAGCATCTAAAAGACGTGGACAGGCACATGAATAGGAATGAGGGATCTGGGCCAAACATGGGCCATAGCCTCAGAATAAAAGCACGTTCCTATAGGAAGGAGATGAAGAGGAATTTCTTTAGTCAGAAGGTGGAGAATCTGTGGAATTCATTGCCACAGACAGCTGTGGAGGCCAAGTCATTGGGTATTTTTAAGGCGGGGATTGATAGGTTCCTGATTAGTACGGGTGTCAGGGGTAATGGGGAGAAGGCAGGAGAATGGGATTGAGAGGGAAAGATAGATCAGCCATGATTGAATGGTGGAGTGGGCCTGATGGGCTGAATGGCCTAATTCTGCTCCTATAACTTGTGAAATGGGGCTAGCTTAGATGGGGTAGATCATGTAGAAGTTGGGAGGTCATGGTGCAGTTGTATAAGACGTTGGTGAGACCGCATTTAGAGTATTGTGTTCAGTTCTGGGCACCATGTTATAGGAAAGATATTGTCAAGCTTGAAAGGGTTCAGAGAAGATTTACGAGGATGTTGACAGGACTAGAGGGTCTGAGCTATAGGGAGAGGTTGAGTAGGCTGGGTCTCTATTCCTTGGAGGGCAGGAGGATGAGGAGTGATCTTATAGAGATGTATAAAATCATAAGAGGAATCTCTTGCCCAGAGTGGGGGAATCGAGGACCAGAGAACATATGTTCAAGGTGACGAGGAAAAGATTTAATCGGAATCTAAGGGGTAACTTTTTCACACAAAGGGTGGTGGGTGTATGGAACAGGCTGTCAGGAGAGGTATTTGAGGCAGGCACTATCCCAACATTTAAGAAACAGTTAGACAGGTACATGGATAGGACAAGTTTGGAGGGATATGGACCAAGTGCAGGCAGGTGGGACTAGTGTAGCTGGGATATGTTGGCCGGTGTGGGTAAGTTGGGCCAAAGGGCCTGTTTCCACACTGTATCACTATATGACTCTGTGACTCTATGGGGCATCTTGGTCGTCATGGATGAGGTGGGCTGCGGGGCCTACTACCATGCTGTGTGACTCTATGACTCTACAGTATGACTCTAACCTGTGCCAACGTGCCAGCTTGAGGCAGTAGAACACAAACTACAAGACAATGTTTTCCCTCAGTGCGTTAACCTGAACTGATGATTTCAAGCCAACCATATTAGCCAAGTCTCAATGTCAGTACATTACTAATAAAGAAAAGGTTACATCAGAACTTAAATGACTAAATAAAGGAGAGGCTTCCACAAAGGAAAGTTTTATACAACATTGAAAATTATGGGTATTGTGAATAATGGCTCAAATTGCAAAAAAAGGCACGAGTGGCAAGAATGTGGTCATTTCAAAATTAGTACACTTGTTTACTGCTCCCCAATGGGTAAAGAAATGCACATAAAATACTTCACCAGAACACTGTGGACAAAAGGCCCATTGATTCCGCAAACAGATTCTGGTAAATCTCTGAAAACAAACTCGGAAAATACTGGACGTTCTCAGCCGGTCATGCAGCATCTGAGGAGAGAAAATATAACCTTATTCGATGTTTCGTGTGGGTCACCTGGTCACTCATATACTATAGGGAATCGGGCAAAGTCAATATCATTACATTCGATTGCTTTATTGGAGGTATTTGAAGATTGGATGAAGGGGAACTGATGGATATCCAACACTTCAATTTTCAGAAGCCATTTGATGAGGTACCATATCAAAGGTCATTCTGGTAAATGACAGCTCATGATGTCGAAACAATCTCTGCTTCAATTAAATTCAGAACAGAACAGTGAAATTCTTACTTGCAGCAGCACAACACATCGGGCAAAAGGTGTAGAAGTGTGAAAACGCACACCTCCAGATTCAGGGACAGTTTCTTCCCAGTTGTTATGAGGCAACTAAATCATCCTATCACAACTAGAGAGCAGTGCTAGACTACTATCTACCTCATTGGTGACGCTCAGACTCTTTGATCGGACTTTACTGGCTTTACCTTGCACTAAACGTGATTCCCTTATCGTGTATCGATACATTGTATATGGCTCGATTGGAATCATGTATTGTCTTTCCGCTGACTGGTTAGCACGGAACAAAAACTTTTCACTGTACCTCAGTACACGTGACCATAAACTAATCTAAATAAGTAAACATAGTACTCTATTAAGAAGGGTCTCGACCTGAAACGTTGCCTATTTCCTTCGCTCCGTAGATGCTGCCTCACCCGCTGAGTTTCTCCAGCATTTTTGTCCACCTTTGATTTTCCAGCATCTGCAGTTTCTTCTTAAACGCCCTATAAATAATATATTTAACAACAAAAGTCAGTATACATATACATTAGATATATGTGTGTATGTGTGTGTATGTACATACACACATACATACATACATTCAGACATATACACACGTAAAACAAACATACAAAGAACAATAGTGCAAAAAAACAAAACCAATGCCCCCAAGTCTATGTGGTTCAGAGCTTAATTGGAGGTTGCAGTGTTTAATAGCCTGATGACTGTAGGGAAGAAACTGTTCCTGAACCTGGACATTACAGTTTTCAATCTCCTGTATCTTCCTTCCCGATGGCAGGAATGAAATGAGTGGCCAGGGTGGTGTGGGTCTCTGATGATGCTGGCTGCCTTATTGAGGCAGCGACTCCGGTAAATTCCTTTGGTAGGATGGGGGGGGGGGGGGGGGGGGGGGGGTGAGGTCAATACCCGTGATGGACTGGCCAGTGTTCACCGGTTTTTGCAGTCTGCTTCGCTCCTGGGTGATCTGCGTGCCTCTCCAAAGACTGGTGTGGAAGTGCAACAAGTAATTGGGAAAGTTAATAGAATATAATTCTTTATTGTCAGCAGAACTGAATACAAAAAATATGAAGGTTATGTCCCCATTATATAGAGCATTGATGAGACCACATCTGGAGCACTGTGTAAAGGTTTGATTTCCTTGCTTCAGGGAGATTGTAAATATGTTGGAAGTAGCTTAGAGAAGATTTGCTGAATAGATATACGTGTTGCAGCCTTATGAGGAAAGGTTGATCCGGCAAGGCTGATATTCACTGGAGTTGGAATAGTGAGATGGGATTCTTGAAACATATTATACCATGAGGAGTCTCGACACGATGAATGTGGGGAAGATGATCCCACTGGAGGAGATTGTGGAACTAGAGGCCACTGCATAAAAAGAAGGGGTCAGCAATCTAGGACAAAATGGATGGGCCTTAATATTAGAGTCAAGCCTTTTACCCTCGGAGGGTCATAAATCCTTGGAATTCATAGGTTTAGTCTAGTTTAGTTTAGAGGTACAGCACAGAAACAGGCCCTTCCGCCCTCCAGCAACCCCCGCACACTATGCTACACACACTACATAGAAGCATAGCAACATAGAAAATAGGTGCAGACGGTCATTCGGCCCTTCGAGCCAGCACCGCCATTCATTGTGTTCATGGCTGATCGTCCCCTATCAATAACCCGTGCCTGCCTTCTCGCCATATCCCTTGACTCCACTAGCCCCTAGAGCTCTATCTAACTCTCTCTTAAATCCATCCAGTGACTTGGCCTCCAATGCCCTCTGTGGCAGGGAATTCCATAAATTCACAACTCTCTGGGTGAAAAGGTTTGTTCTCACCTCAGTCTTAAATGACCTCCCCTTTATTCTAAGACTGTGGCCCCTGGTTCTGGACTCGCCGAACATTGGGAATATTTTTCCTGCTTCTAGCTTGCCCAGTCCTTTCATAATTTTACATGTTTCTATAAGATCCCCCCCCTCATCCTTCTAAACTCCAGTGAATACAAGCCTAGTCTTTTCAATCTTTCCTCATATGACAGTCCCGCCATCCCAGGGATCAATCTCGTGAGCCTACGCTGCACTGCCTCAATCACAAGGATGTCCTTCCTCAAATTAGGAGACCAAAACTGTACACAATACTCCAGATGTGATCTCACCACTAGGGACAATTTACAATTTTACCAAGCCAAACCTGTGAGTCTTTGGAGTGTGGGAGGAAACCGGAGCACCCAGAGAAAACCCCCACAGGTCATGGGGAAGCATTCAAACTCCATACAGATGGCACCCGTAGTCAGGATTGAACCTGGGTCGCTGGCTCTGTAACACGCTAATTCTCTTTTTTCAAAAAGCAGCAGTAAAGAGTCTTTGAACATTTGGAAGTGCAGACAGATTCTTGATAAGGACGGGCAAGAAAGGTTACTGAGGGAAGCAGGAATGTGGAGATCAGGTTACCATCAGATCAGCCATGATCTTAATAAAGGGCAGAACAAGCTTGAGGGGTTATGTAGCCGACTCCAGTTCCAACCACATTTCTTCTTATGAATGCTTATTTCAACATAAATCTACTGGTGCGTTTATAAAGATTAGGTCGGAAGCGGTAGAGCTGCTGCCTTACAGCGCCAGAGACCCAGGTTCAACCCTGACTATAGGTGCTTGTCTGTACGGAGTTTGTATATTCTCCCCGTGACCTGCGTGGGTTTTCTCTGAGATCTTCGGTTTCCTCCCACACTCCAAAGACGTACAGGCTGTAGGTTGACGGTGTAAATGTAAAAAAAACGTCCCTAGTGTGTGTAGGGTGGTTTTATCCTGCAGGGATCGTTGGTCAGTGCAGACTTGGTGGGCCGAAGGGCCTGTTTCCGCACTGTGCCTCTAAACTAAACTAAACTAAGAACTAAATGTCAGACAAAGATTCAGGTACTCACATCTGCAATTACTCCAGGGAAATCTTTTGTTTCTTTATCTGCCACATTAATTAATTAGTTACTTTTGTAGATTTAGAAATGGTATCAATCAAGTTTTACTCTTGTCTTTTACAGGTGAATAGCAGCATGTTATATGTATGTATGTGTTGCATCTGTCCTTGACGTGTTCGATTACATGTGTATTGTGCACACGCACAGTCTGAGGTGGATCTTGAAAGAAACCTGACCCACCCTCGAGAGCTCTCTGTCATTCTCATGCATTCCCCTCCATGCCCCACTTGTTCCCTGTCCACCTTGGCCAGCTCCTCACTGAGTGTAGGAAGGGACAGCAGTTACTGGCTTACACCAAAGATAGACACAAAAAGCTGTAGTAACTCAGCGGGACAGGCAGCATCTCTGGAGATAAGGAATGGGTGACGTTTCGGGTCGAGACCCGTCTTCAGACGCTGAGAGTCAGGGGAGGGGGGAGCTAGAGGTATGAACAGGTTCAGAACAAATCAGAGCCGGCACTGTTGGCCAAGGAAAGGTGGAGCCCACAATGGTCCATTGTTGGCTGTGGGAGAGGTGAAAATGAAGGGATATATGGATGCTTACGATGGAACTAGCAGGGCGACTAGGGTGAGGGAGAGATGGAGTGAGATGGAATGCAAGGGTTACTTGAAATTAGAGAAATCAATATTCATAATGTTGATTAGGACTCGAGTGAATCTGGCTTTGAGTGAATTCGAGCTTCTCTCCCTCTCCTGGGTAATCTCTCTCCTTCCTCGTAGGCAAAGTGAGTGTTGCTGCTGTCTGGCTGCTGTGGGAGACTGGCTTTTACTTCTCATATCCTTCTCTGGTTGCTTCGCAGCAACGTGACCTGAGCTGTGATGGATGAGGTGTGGCAATGTCAGGAATGAGTCCCTTATTCACATTTGTTTCTGGGTGTAAGCCATCCAAGTACCTGATCCGGGCTGATTTTGCACACTTTGTGGGGACTCATTGGAACTTTGCCTTCGTGCATAATGTCCCGGTGAAATCCAAGCTGTAGGAAGAAGTGTAAAGTAGTCAAAGAAAACAGAATTTATTGTTCTCATCTGTATTAAATCGTCCTTCATCCCAGTAAAAGCTAGTCACCGAGCTTGTTGCCATCCTGATATTTGTGATTTACAACATCAATCAACTAGTTCAGTCAGGAATACTTCCTCTTTCTAACTTCATGCATACAAATTAGTAGTTCATTTAACCTCTCATTACGACTCTTCCTTCCTCCCCATTAACCCTCCAGACTTGACCTGAGACCTGCCCGGAACACAACAGGTCAGCTTATTAATGGTACCAACTCGGTGTGGATGTTGGGGAACGCAAAACAACGAACACACTTGCCAACTTTTTGTCTTCGTTTTTTTGTTAATTTTGGGATTGAATAATGCAATTGATTTAGTGCAGAAACAATCTGGTTTAGTTATTTATGTCAAGGGAACCAAGTTGGTTTATTTGGAGATGCAAGAGACTGCAGAGGCTGGGATGCTGAGCTACAAACAAGAAGCTGGAGAAACTCAGAAGATCGAGCAGCAAATGTGGGTGGAGGGGAAGGGGGGGGTGGCATTGGGGCTGAGGGCAGAGCGGGCAGACCACACCTGGAGTATTGTGTGCAGTTTTGGTCTCCAAACCTGAGGAAGGACATTCTTGCTATTGAGGGAGTGCAGCGTAGGTTCACAAAGTTAATTCCCGGGATGGCGGGACTGTCATATGTTGATAGATTGGAGCGGTTCGGCTTGTATACTCTGCAATTTAGAAGGATGAGAGGTAATCTTATTGAAACATATAAGATTATTAAGGGTTTGGACACGCTAGATGCAGGAAACATGATCCCGATGTTGGGGTAGTCCAGAACCTAGGGCCATAGTTTAAGAATAAGTGGTAAGCCATTTAGAACGGAGATGAGGAAAAACATTTTGTCACAGAGCGTTGTGAGTGTGTGGAATTCTCTGCCACAGAGGGCGGTGGAGGTTGGTTCTCTGGATGCTTTCAAGAGAGAGTTAGCTAGAGCTCTTAGGGATAGCTGAGTTAAGGGATATGGAGAGAAGGCAGGAACGGTGTAATGATTGTGGATGATCAGCCATGATCACATTGAATGGCGGTGCTAGCTCGAAGGGCCGAATGGCCTACTCCTGCACCATTGTCTATTGTCTTTTGCCTATCATAGAGTCAAACAGTATGGAAACAGGTTGGCCCATCCTACCCATGCCGGCCAACATACCCCATCGACACTAGTCCCACCTGCCTGCTTTTGGCCCATATCTTTCTAAACCTATCCTATCCATTTACCAGTCCAAATGTCGAAATGTTGCGATAATACCTGCCTCGACCAACTCCTGTGACAGTTCGTTCCGTATACCCACCACCCTTTGTGCTAAAAAGTTGTCCCTCAGATTCCTATTAAATCTTTCCCCTCTCACTTCAAACCGATGCCCTCCGGTTCTTGATTCCCCTACTCTGTGTAAAAAAACTGTGCATTTACCCTATCTGATCCCCTCAAGATCTGGGACAATTACAGACTAGAACAGATTTTCTGTTTTATTTGACCGATACCCGGGTCTAAGGCAGCAACTCTACTGTTGCATCGCTGTGCCACCCCTTCTTCTTTACAATTTAGTGGTGACACTTCAAAATACATTTGTTTTGCATGAAATACTTTAAGGCATTTCACAGAGACATCGGTCTGGGATTCTAAGTAACAATTATCAAAGTTGTAGCACGGGTTAACTAGCATTTGTGGGTTAATGAGAGGAGGGAATGTATGCCTCGTGCAACTGTAACTGTCTGCAAAGAGTGTGAACACAGGAGAGAAAAAATGCACCATCAAGGAAGCACATAAACAAAATTAAATAGCCCAGGGGAAAGGTCTGCTCTTGATCAGAGAATATTGCGGAGCAGAATATTGGGAGCAGAATGTATCTGGTACCAGACAATCGTTAACCTTTGAAACGAGTCACGCTTACGAATAACAGGATGCTGCAAAGCACTTTGCTCATTAAAGAGGAGTTTTGTTTTTAAGTGGGGCAAGAGGTAGCAATCCAACAAGTGACACAGGATTTTCATAACTAAATGCGATGTGAACTCATTGGCAATGCGCAATTCCTGGCTCTGTTTTGAATAAGATGGTGTCCGGAACGTGGCAACACTTGTCGTGCTGCCTCAGTTTAATCTATTATTCCTACACTCTTGTGCTTAAGTATGATTGTGCCTATGTATAGGGAGGTCGCACGGCAGTCGAGCTCACGACCCGTGACCCGTACTGTTGCCATGCAACGCCAACTGGAGTACACGCGGTGAACTGCAGGTAAGCACTTACCATTGTTTCCAGCATCGCGGACCTGTTAAAAATGGCCAAAATGGTCAATTTCTGAGCTGTAAATAATTATGGAAGTCGGGGTGGACGTGGGAGACATTTATCCTACTTCAGAATTCCAAAAGTGAAGAGAAATGATGGTAGAGAGAAGCAGCAGCTGAAGGAACAACAACAGCTAAAGTGGTTGGTGAACATTGGCCGTGCAGACATCAAGATTGAAAGTATTGGGAATTATCGTGTTTGCTCACTGCATTTCATCAACAGCAAGGCATTATTTGTGTTTTTTCTTGATTCCTTTGGTATCTAAAAAGTTTCAGAAGTGATGTAAAATTTACTGCCTGCAAAATTTTTAAATCGCCCATGGTTCTCAAGTGGGTTTTTACATGCAAAAAGAAAATGCTTCTGAAGCAAAATTTATCATTAAAAAAATCGCAAACCATACGGGGGTTTTGAATTACATTTTACTCAGATGCAAGCCAAGGAATGGAGTAATTGTTAGCTGTTAATTGGATATAATCAAATTCAGCAAATTGACAATATCTTTGATAGGGAGTGGGTGTTTAAGCTGTCAGGCCATTTTATTATTTGCCAAAATATACATCCCAATAGCATAATGATAGAAAACTTACTTTTCCACACACCACTCGTAAGTCTGGAGATTTTTTAATGATAAATATAGCTTCAGAAGCAATTTCATTTTGCACTTCAGAACCATGGGCGATTTTAAAATTTTGCAGCCAGATTTATCACTTCTGAAACTTTTTAGATACCAAAGGAATCAAGAAAAAACACAAATAATGCCTTGCTGTTGATGAAATGCAGAGAGCAAATGCGATAATTGCCAATATCTTGATATCTGCATGGCCAATGTTCGCCAACCACTTTAGCTGTTGTTGTCCCTTTAGCTCTCGCTTCTCTCTACCATAATTTCTCCTCAATCTTAGAATTCTGCAGTAGGATAAATGTCTCTCACGCTTACACCGATTTCCACAATTATTTACAGCGCAAAAAATGACCATTTCGGCGGTTTTTAATGGGTAAAAAAGTACGCGTTTCGTGTATTAACAGTATATTCCGGAAGCTACCATGTACTCCACATGGATTGAGCTGCTCCGAGCGTCACGCCCTTTGACCCGATGACCTTACGTGCAACCCCCCCCCCTATAGTAAGACTTCTACCGAACTTCTACTGAGCTGTGGCAATAAAGTACCGTTGAACCACTGAAACCATTGGATCATTGTGATGGAATCCTGTTCACTGTCTTCCACTATTTTACCATCCGTTAAAGTCAAGGCAGCTAAAGACTAAACATTGACATCCACTGCGTGTGTATGACTATTGGATTGCTGGAACTGAAAAACATTTTTAATCTAGAGATTTACTCCAAAAGTAAAACAGAACGAGCACTCTTGAAATATATTAAACAATGCTTGTCATGTCAGATATATCATGGAGCGGAAAAAAAACGAGTTGAAGATAAAAGTGAAATGATGTCTCATTATTACTGAACGAGGATCAACGAGTGGAAATAAACCACAGATGGGCAAGGATAAAGGGGAAGAGCCAGGCACTGAACCAAGGAAAGGCAAGCAAAGAAGAACCTGCTTCAGACATTCTGTAATCCATGGGGTTCATTATACGGGCGTTTAATCTTTCTGTGTATATATATTGGCAATAAGATCTATACACACAAACTACTGATGGCAGACTGGAAGCAAGTCTGAGACATTTGTGCATTCGACAAAAATGTTCTCAACGCGAGTTAAAACAAAGCCTTTAAAATAACGGTACAGATAATTAATGGGATATTCCTTCAATCATAGCAGGGGTGTTCATTAAACCTGCTGTTTAATTGTTTTGCTTATGCTGTCCAGATGAGTGTTCAAATTAACTCGGTCTTCAGAATCAGACATTCGCTGGAATGTCAGATATTCAGTCTTAATTTCACAAACTGCAGGAGTTTTACTTAGACGTGTTCCCACTCAACTGCCAGACAATTAAATAAAATAACCCCTAGACTGCAAAAGGAGACAGAACCTGAACCGCCAGTCTGCCAGGGTGTTAAGGTGCCCCTCTTCACAACGAGAGGGCATCCATAAATGTTCCAAATGGACAAGATCTATCAAAGTGCACTTGGATGGCTCTGAAGGAAACAATTACATACACCCACTGCCAGTGGAATAAATTGTTGCAAGCGGTTACATTAACTTGAAACAAGATTTTAAATCAATTACATGATTTTAAATCCTTACACAAGTTTTCCATTTAGCATCAGAAAAATAAGACATTTGAAGGGGTTCCTCTTCAAGGATCTTATGAACGGTACCTTCAGTGCAGCAGAGATCACTTTCTTCTAAGAAATGTGGATTGGACACTTACAAATCAGGGTGAAAATGTCTATGTGTTAATAGCAATAGGCTTGTGCAGTTTACAGCTTAGTGGTATGAATATTGATTTCTATAACTTCAAGTAACCCTTGCTTTCCCTCTCTCTTCGTCTCTACCCCATCGTAGTTCTCAGACTAGTTTCACTGTCCTCTTGTTTAATTTTACTGTTTGTAAGCCTCGTTGTCACCTTCCCCTCAGCCAACAATGGACCTTTCCTTGATCATCGTCAGCTTTGATCTGTCCTTTTCTCACCTTACACGCTCTTTGTACCCTTCCATATCTCTAGTTTCCTTCTTCCCTGACTCTCAGTCTGAAGAAGGGTCTCGACCCGAAACGTCACCCATTCCTTCTCTCCAGAGATGCTGCCTGTCCCACTGAGTTACTCCAGCATGTTGTGTCTATCTTCGGTGTAACCCAGCATCTGCAGTCCCTTCCTACACAACCTGGTACTACAGTGTGAAAAGTGGATTCATTTATATTTGCAACTCTATATAGAAAGTGGCCTGGCGTTCTTCTGTGGCCAAAGTCCTTTTAGTTTCTATAATGGAGAGTGAAGCTAAGAAGTGACCAAGCATTTAGTGTCTTTTCTCATTTGTGTCTTGAACCTTCAGCAGTTATTAGAGCCATGAAGTCATACAGCAGGGCAACAGGCCCTTCAGCCCGACTGGCCCATGCCGACCAAGATGCTCTGTCTATGCTGGTCCTGTCCGCGTTTGGCCCATATCCCTCTCCTGTCCATGTACCAAATTGTGTCAGCTGATGAAATGATTTTTCTACTACGCTCGATCACTAAGCCTCTCCCACTGGCAAAGAAGGTAAATCTATGGTGAATTTCCTCGTAGGACACATTAGCCACAGGTCTAGCTATTAGTAATTAAAAATCATGAATTTGTAGTCTCTGTATGTAATTTTGAATCCTCTTCAATTCAGGTGGAAAATCACCCACATCATTGCAAAAGGGCGGCACAGTGGCACAGGGCTAGAGTTGCTGCCTTACAGTCGGTGACCCGGGTTCGATCCAAACTATGGCTGTTGTCTGTACGGAGTTTGGACTACGAGATCTTTGGTTTCCTCCCATATTCCAAAGTCGTAGAGGGTTTGGAGGTTAATTGGTGTAAATATAAGTGTAAATTGTCCCTAGTGTGTGTCGGGTAGTGTTAATGTGCGGGGGTTGCTGGTCGGTGCGGTGGTCGGAAGGGCCTGTTTCCGCGCTAAACAGCGGTTTCCAAACTAAAACTAAAATAGCCTGTTTGTGGCGCTGGTGAACAGAGACAAGAAGGAGTTAAACAAAGGAAGCATTAACATCTTCGAGGGGGGAGAAGATAAATAGAAAGAGTTACTTACAGTGAACACAGTGGCCCAAGAACTGGAGAATCTGCTCAGCAGGCAATATGTTTTCAATCACTCAGCAGACACTCAGAATCTCTGAAGCATGATCCTATTAATAGCTCATCTAATAAAGGCTTTCCGTTGTAAACAGTATTGTTTATTATCGCTTTTGGAACATTGAGACCATAGTCTTTAAAACTGGGAAATAGCCTCCCCTCCATCCCATAACATTCCCAGCATAACCTCTTTAGTCAGAGAGTAGTTAATCTGTGGAACTCATTGCCACACAGGGCTGTGGAGGCCAAGTCAGTGGATATTTTTAAGGCAGAGATAGACAAATTGTTGATTAGAACGGGTGTCAAAGGTTATGGGGAGAAGACAGAAAAATGGGATGAGGAGCCATGATTGAATGGCAGAGTAGACTCGATGGGCCGAATGGACTAATTCTACTCCTATAACATGAGCTTGTAAACCTCTTGGCACTAGATAGAATACAATTCACTTGACAAAGTTGTCCTTTTCCTCAATTTGTTACTATAGTCAAGATAAAACAAAGTTCACTTAATCAGTTGCCAGGCTATAACACAATCAGCGAGCCATTGAATATGACCTAGGCCAAAAGACTAGAAGAAGGGAGTGTGTAGGAAGGAACTGCAGATGCTGGTATAAACAGAAGATAGACACAAAAAAGCTGGAGTAACTCAGCGGGTCAGGCAGCATCTCCGGAGAAAAGGAATAGGTGACATTTCGGGTGAGTCTGAAGAAGGGTCTAACCTGTTCCTTTTCTCCACAGATGCTGTCTGACCCGCTGAGTTACTCCAGCATTTGTGTCTATCTTCTGGAAGGAGGGAGCATGGCTTAAGCTCTACACGAATATTCCACCATGTTACCGTATCTGGAGGGTTTGAGTTACACAAGGCTGGCTCTTCTTTCCAACGGAGGGGCAACTTTGTAGAGTAACTTTATAAAAAATAATGATGGACACAGTCAAGGTGAATGGCCACAGTTTTTCCCCCCCAGAAAAGGCAGTCTAAAATTGGACTCCATGGGTTTAAGGTGAGAGGGAAAAGATTTAAAAGGGACTCGAGGGGCAGTTTTTCACACAGAGTGCAGTTCGTGCATGGAACGAGCTGCTAACCAGAAGGGGTAAAGGCAGGTACAATTACAAAATGTAAAATATATTTGGATAGGTACATGGATAGACAGATTTAGAGGGATGTAGGCCGAGAGCAGGCAAATGGGACTAGCTTTGGACTGCCAGAATGAGTTGGGCTGATGGACTACTTCCATGTTGTATTGTTCTATGACTCTGTAAGGGCAAGGTTATCCAGCCCCTTGAGACTGTACCATCAGTCAAATAGATCTCAACTGTGTGTTTACTCTGTTCTGTTACATTCATCTTTATCCCTTACTAACCACAATAACATGCTGGTGTCAATCCTAGATTTGAAATTGGCACAGCTTAGTGTGGAGGTCCTCCAAGCTTGGCTGAAGTAACCTGAGCTGCCTTAATACCAGATGTATCCACAAACAGTGCCTTCAGGGCTAATGTGCAGGAAGGAACTGCAGATGCTGGTTTCTTCCAACGATGGACACATCATGCTGGAGTAACTCAGCGGGTCAGGCAGCATCTCTGGAGAAAAACAATAGGTGACGTTTCGGGTTGGAACCCTTCTTCAGATGCTTCAGAGACTGAAGTAGGGTTCCCACCCGAAACGTTGCCTATGTGGCGGCGCCTGCTGGCGCACGCAGGTATCGAACCCGGCGTTCGGAAGCCGCGGTCACGTGACTCGGGAGGGGCTGCTTGTTTTTGCGTGGTTTTGCTTGCGCTCGGCAGTTCAGCACTGACCACTGATGTGGCCAGACGTGTCTAGGGAACCTGTGTACTGAAAACCGAGCTTTCGAATAAAGATCAGTTTAAAACTACAGTTGTCGTTCTTGAGACCGCCAAACCTATTCCTTTTCTCCGGAGATGCCGCCTGACCTGCTGAGTTACTCCAGCATTTTGTGTCTGCCTTCAGGGCTAACATGAGATAATAGAAAATAAAACAATCAAACAAGAGCTGTTACTGAAAATCAGAAATCTGTAAACACCCAGCTGGTCAGACAGCAACTGTGGGAAGAAAAACAAAGTTAACATTTCAGGTTGAAGGCCCTTTGTCAGAACTGGGGGGGAAAAGAGAAAAATGTATTATTTTTAACTGGTAGAGTAGGTGGGGGGATGGATGGATAGTCAAAGGCCGTATGTGTAGGAAGAAACTACAGATGCTGGTTTAAACTAAAGATAGACACAAAATGCTGGAGTAACTCAGTGGGCCAGGCAGCATCTCTGGAGAGAAGGAATGGGCGATGCTTCAGATCGAGACCCTTCTTCAGACTAGGTGACTAGGTCTCGACCTGAAACATCGCACATTCCTTCTCTCCAGAGATGCTGCTCAGCAAAGGGTTTTTCAGACCAGGGTGGCCATAGTGATGTGTGCTTTATGGAGACTTCTGGGTGATAGACTAATGAAGGGATGAGAGAGAGTAAAGCATCGTGGGACCATTTGCCCCACAATGTCCGTGGCCAACATGATATCGTGGATTTTCAGAGAAACCACGTAACAAAAGTTCAAATAGTGAACCATCACTCCAGCCCACCAGCCTAACTGAAGAGAAAATAAAATGTTCCTTTAAGATGAAAAATCCCATCATAATTACCAAGGATAGATTCATCTGGGATGCAGCTGGGATCAAGCGACACCTCAGTCAGAGTGTGCCAGGAGATTGACAGATTCTTGATTAGTACGGATGTCATGGGCTGTGCGGAGAAGGCAGGAGAATGGGATTGGGAGGGAAAGATAGGTCAGCCATGATTGAATTGGTCATTCGGCCCATCAAGTCTGCTCCGTCATTCAGTCATGGCGATCTATCTCTCTTTCCTAGCCCAATTCTCCTGCCCATTCTCCTGCCTTCTCCCCATAAACCCTGACACCCGTACTAATCATGAATCTGTCTATCTCTGCCTTAAAAATATCCATTGGCTTAGCCTCCGCAGCCATCTGTGGCAAAGTATTCCGCAGATTCACCACCCTCTGACTAAAGAGCCACATACTCGCAACTGGCCTGTACTTCGAAGATGGAACACAATCCCCCCGAATGCTCATGTGAATTTTATTTTCATTAAACTTAGTTTCACTTCACATTTTAACTGATGAAGGAAACAATAGACAGAAGGCTGTGCAAGATGAAGAACAGGAAAGATATTATGGATATGAGAATGTCGAATAGTGTACATGTACTGAACAAAGACTTGGTGAGCAAAAGAAGGGCAGCGCTGTGCACAACTTGTAGCCTTTTCCCTGTATCCACTTAATTTCCCCCACTCCAAAGACATGCACATTGAGAGGCTAATTAGCCATATAAAATGTTCTTAGTGTGTATGCGAGTGGTAACAGAGCATTGGGCAAATGACAAAAATCTTGATCAAAGAGGTACGATGTTAGAAGCTTGCTAAATGAAAATCCTAAAAGGTATATAAAATTATGAGTGGAGGCATAGATAGGGTAGACAATCAGAACCTTTTTCTCAGGGTGGAAATGTCCAACACACGAGGAGAAAGAGTGTTTAAAATCATGAGAGGAATAGATTGGGTAGACACACAGAGTCTCTTGCCCAGACTATGGGAATCGAGAACCAGAGGGCATAGGTATAAGGTGAAAGGGGAAAGATTTAATAGGAATCTGAGGGGTAACATTTTCACACAATGGGTGGTGGGTGTATGGAACGAGCTGCCAGAGGAGGTAGTTAAGGCAGGGACAATTGCAACGTTTAAGAAACAATTGGACAGTTTCATGGATATGACAGATTTAGAGGCATGTGGGTCTGGTGCAGATGGGAAATGTTGGTCGGTGTGAGCAAGTTGGGCCAAAGGTGTATTACTCTATGATCTATGACATAGCTATAAGACGAGAGGGGGAAGGTTTAATGTAGATAGTCGGGGCAAGTTTTTTTACACAAAGAATGGTGGGGGCCTGTAACCCACTGCCGGGAGTGGTGATGGTGGAGGAAGATTCGATAGTGGCGTCTAAGAAGCTTTTGGATAGGCATATGGAAGTGCAGGAAATAGAGAGATATGGATTATGTACAGGCATAAGAGATCAGTTTAACTTGGCATCGTGTTCGGCACAAACATTGTGGTCCAAAGGGCCCATTCCTGTGCTTGCTGTTCTATGTTCTAAAGGACAAAGAAATGTAGGAAAGTGGAGATGTTTAGGGATTGAGTTTTTTATGTCAATTATGTCAACAAAGGCTCCATCTCATTTGTTTCATTTGGTACCCGCCCGCACTGTGCTACAAGAAAAGAGACAATAGACAAAGGGTCGGCACAGTGGCGCAGCGGTAGAGTTGCTGCCTTACAGCGCCAGAGACCCAGGTTCCATCCTGACAAAGGGTGCTTGTTTGTACGGTGTCTGTACGTTCTCCCAGCGACCTGCCTGGGTTTTTTTCGGGATCTCCGGTTTCCTCCCACATACTATATGTAGGTTAATTGGCTTGGTAAAATTGCAAAGTGTCCCTAGTGTGTAGGATAATGTTAGTGTGCGGGGATCGCTGGGCGCCGCGGACTCGGTGGGCCGATGAGCTTGGTTCCCCGCTGTATTTCTAAACTAAACTAAACTAAACTAAATCACATGGTTCTGGGTTTACACTCCATAATAATTTATGGTTTAATTGTTTAATGGGATTTGGGTGTCACTGGTGTGGCTATTGTTTATTCTTGCTCTCTTCCCTTTCATCCATTCCTATTTCTATTACTTCAAGGCTGTCGTTGCTTAATCTACATGGTGCACCCATTGGGTTTGAAAGTAAATTGAGCAGCAACATAGCAATGGATGTTCCCGGCATCTTGTGGGGGAGAGGGTTTCAGATTCCCAGTACCTGTAGTTTCTGATCTGTTGCACGATGCAAGGATCAGTCAGGCATTTCATGAGGGTATTAGAAGCTGTTACTTGAACAAAGATGAAATGATCCACCCATCCACCACACCCCCCCCCCCTAACCCACCCCCAACATCCCCACCCCACTTCCAAACCAAGGGTCGCATATGAATGGTTCCAATTGGAACATGATAATCTCAGGCAAGCTGCATCCTTGTTCATTCTACGATGTGACAGTCTTGATCATCAGTTAGTAATGTCCCTGAACTGTTCCTGAATCTGCACCCCTCCAGATTCAGGGACAGTTTCTTCCCAGCTGTTACCAGACAACTAAATCATCCTACCACAACCAGAGAGCAGTGCTGAACTACTATCTACCTCGTTGGTGACACTCGGGCTATCCTTGATCAGACTTTGCTGGCTTTACCTTATACAAAACGTTATTCCCTTATCATGTATCTATACACAGTAAATGGCTCAATTGTAATCATGTATTGTCTTTCCGCTGACTCTTTAGCATGCAACAAAAGCTTTTCACTCTACCCCGGTACACCTGACAATAAACTAAACTAACTAATGTGAAAAGATGATTCATGGTGAACAGGTGTAAGCAGGAACTACAGATGCTGGTTTACACCAAAGAATGCTGGAATATCTCAGCAGTGTGATGAAAGGTCGTGACCCGAAATGTCACCTATTCCTTTTCTCCAGGGATGCTGCCTGACCCACTGAGTTACTCCAGCATTGTGTGTCTATATTTATGGCTGAACATGCCACTTATTAGCTTCAGAAGTGACTGCATTTCAAAATCAAAGGGGGGAGCTTGTGAACTTTAAGTTGTTTCATTGTATAACTCTCAACAAGTGAACAATAGCAAGCACTCTCAATTTATTAAAGTGGCGGATTACAGCTAAAATAATAAAATTAAAGCCACAGCAATTCCTTGATACTGGTTTGATCATTACAATCCCTCTGCTAATGTCACAAAAAGCAGGCTATCTCGTTACATTACCGCTGAGCTGAAGATTGCCCATCTGTGGTTTCAAAGTAAATTGAGTAGCTGGGCTTCTGAGTGTCTGCATTGTTCAGAGAGTGCAGGCTGGGCTGTAGATGTTAACCTGAGTCAAACGTAGCAGGAGCCTTTATACACGGGTGAAGCCTGCAGATCAATACTTCAAGAGATCTAAAAGGGTGAAACACAAACTATAATCGTTTTTTTTTCAAAATTCATTTTTGAAAGTTACAGCGTGGAAACAGGCCCTTTGACCTAGAAACCTTAACTTAGAAACCTGCACGTCTTTGCGATGCGGGAGGAAACCAGAGCACCCGGATGAAACCCAGGAGAGAAGTGTACAAATCCCACATAGACAGCACCTGAGGGCAGGATCGAACCCGGGTCTCTGGCATCATGAAGCGGTGCTAACTGGAGGTACAGCGACTTGTGACAAAGTCTCCAGGAATGCATCCTTATGCCCCTGTCCCACTTAGGGTGGTTTTTGTCAGTCTCCCTACCTGCTTCCACTACCTGCAACCTCCGGCAACCACCTGCAACCTCCAGGAACCGCACGGAAACCTTGGGTGGGGCGCAAAGTCTCCCGAGGTTTCCGTTCAGGTTTCCTAAGTGGGACAGGGGCATTAGGTTTGCTCAGATTTTGGTCGTGAGTTTAGCACTGGCAAACCTGAACCTTCTGTGATTCCTGAAGCTCACTTCAATATTGAACAGGACTAGGATGAGCTTGAATGAATGGCTAGTTGGTGGGTTGATGTAAAGTGTCAGGATTCGTGATGCTCGTGATAAATGACAACTTCAATCTTACGCATGAAATGTGGCCCCACACTTATGAATAATGTCACCTCAGAGCACCAAGTCCGACCACACAACTATACACTTTACTAGCCAAAAGCTGACATGAGCTGAATACCTTATAGTCTGATGACTTTTCTGGATGTTAGTTCTGGTGATTTACAATGGCAGGTCGAGACACCTTTTCTACCAATATTAAATTTAGTTTAGTTTAGTTTAAAGGTGCAGCGGGGAAACAGGCCTTTCGGCAAACAGAGTCCACCCCGACCAGCGACCCCTGCACACTAACACTCTCCCACACACACTAGGGACAATTTACAATTTGCAATTTTACCAAAGCCATTTTACCTACAACCCTGTACGTCTCTGGAGTGTGGGAGGAAACTGGAGATCCTGTAGGAAACCCACGCAGGTCACGGGGAGAACGTACAAACTCCGCACAGCCAGCACCCGTAGTCAGGACCAAACCCGGGTCTTTGGTGCTGTAAGGCAGCAACTCTACCACTGTGCCAACGTGCCGCCCTGTTCTAAAGTTTTAAGGAGTTCTAAAGTTAGTACGTTCCAGCCACTCTGATTAAAGGTGGCCAAAGAAACATATAATGAAGTTGTTAGAAGTTGCATCTGTCTTAAAATAATATTTTGATTTGCATGAAAATTATTTTTGAGAAAAAAAACAACCTAAAAATGCCAAGCAGACATTCCTGACAAACCAGATGTACCATCTGCTCGGGTTCCAAACTTTCTAAACAGTCACTATGATCAATTTGCATTACATTTTGGAGCATGTTATCACAAGCCTCCTCTCTGATCACAGATTACTTTTAAAATTTATTTAGTAGGGCCCCCTAGGTCATGACTGACCATGGGTGATGCATCCTGGTCGTATGCAAGCCTGGGCGATGACATATGGAGGACAGGCTGTTGCCCATGCAGCACGTCTCCCCTCTCCACGTCGCTGATCGATCCAAAGGAACAGCAGGGCCGTTACAGTTTGGCACCAGCGCTGTCGCAGTAGCTGCCAGAGCGAGGTTGTAGACAACGACGAACTGCCTTAGGGGCTCCGACTCCGGATTTTCTTGAGGTTTACTCCTGGAGCCTTTTCCACGACTCAATAGGGCCACAAGGCAGTGGAGGTTTAAAATCAGAGTTTTCCCTCTCCTAGATGGACTGCCTCCTTCCCAGGCTGACGAGCCCCATCTGCCCGAGACTCGTGAGGGCGGGAGCGTCTACCTTCCCGTGCAGGTCTATAGCACCTGCCCACTGCCCAGATTTTTATAGAAAATGTATAGAAATTTATAGAAATAGGAAAAGTAATAAAACTAATATTTCTTATTTCGTAAGGAGGGTTTTTGGAAAGGTTCCCTGGTCTTTAATGTCTGGGGTAAATTATTTCCTGGCCTCGCAGGACAATAATAATTAAAAACAGAGACATCTTATCAATTGGATTCTCACTGGTTTATATTATACCGAGCTTTGCTTGTTCAAGGCTTGGAGGGAGAGAAAGGAAATCTGATAAATATGTAGGAAGGAACTGCAGATGCTGGTTTAAACCAAAGATAGCTACAAAGTGCTGGAGTAACTCAGCGGGTCGAGCAGCATCTCTGGGGGAAAGGAATAGGTGACGTTTCGGGTCATAGAAACATAGAAACATAGAAAATAGGTGCAGGAGTAGGCCATTCGGCCCTTCGAGCCTGCACCGCCATTCAATATGATCATGGCTGATCATCCAACTCAGTATCCTGTACCTGCCTTCTCTCCATACCCCCTGATCCCTTTAGTCCCAAGGGCCACATCTAACTCCCTCTTAAATATAGCCAATGAATTGGCCTCAACTACCTTCTGTGGCAGAGAGTTCCAGAGATTTACCACTCTCTGTGTGAAAAATGTTTTTCTCATCTCGGTCCGAAAGGATTTCCCCCTTATCCTTAAACTGTGACCCCTTGTCCTGGACTTCCCCAACATCGGGAACAATCTTCCTGCATCTAGCCTGTCCAACCCCTTAAGAATTTTGTAAGTTTCTATAAGATCCCCCCTCAATCTTCTAAATTCTAGCGAGTACAAGCCGAGTCTATCAAGTCTTTCTTCATATGAAAGTCCTGACATCGCAGGAATCAGTCTGGTGAACCCTTTTTCATACTGAGAGTCAGGGGAAATGGGCAATGAGAGATATGGACGGTGGTACAGAGATATAGAAGAAATGAATTAAATATATTCAAAAAAGCAACGATGATCAAGGAAATGTAGAGCCCACAATGGTCCATTGTTGGCTGTGGGCTGGGAGCAAACGAGATATACAGGCAATGAAATCTGTGTTCAATTCAAGGGTGTCCATTGGACTGTGAACATTTATAGAGAAGCCACAAGACGTGAGCACACAACCAAATCTTAATAGAAAATGGCACAAAATTAAAACCACACTCATTGATTCAGCCTTTGGTCTCCAGAAATGAATATGGGTATATAATTTAAGTACATGGGTATATATTAAAGGGCACAGTGATAGAGTTGCTGCCTAAGAGTGCTTGCAGCACCAGTGACCCGCGTTCGTTCCCGACTACGGGTGTTGTCTGTACGGAGTTTGTACGTTCTCCCTGTGACCGCGTGGGGTTTCTCAGAGATCTTCAGTTTCGTCCCACATTCCAAAGACGTACAGGTTTGTAGGTTAATTGACTTGGTATGAGTGTAAATTGTCCCTAGCGTGTGTAGGGTAGTGTTAATGTATGGGGATAGCTGGTCGGTGCAGACTCGGTGGGCCGAAGGGCCTGTTTCCGCATTATATCTCCGAACTAAAAAAAATGAAACTAAGATATCAAATGCATCAATGAGTCGTTATTGAACTGCTTTTATACACCGATGCCAACAATTTGCAGCCCAATGGTAAATAGTTTTGAAGGTCACATATCAGCAGGACCCTAAATGCAGGTTTCACGGACTGCTGGTCTTACTAAATACCTCAGTGTGTCTTTAGAGTCCAAACAGACCCATTAGACCCATGGGTCTAGAAGCAGTGAGATTCGTACTGGTCTCATGTCATGTCAATACAGCTTTAGACACCATGGGAAATATTTTCTTCTGTTTTGACTAAATTTTGAGAAAGCCATTGAGACATATAGACAATAGCGTACATCATTTAGATAACCAGTGCACAACATTTGTATTTGGCACTGCTCGGAGGAATAGTCCTGCCCTGAAAATGTATTGACAGAAGGCCATTTTATTTTTTTTAAATGACCAATAGCCGCAGGGTGGAAATAAATCAAAGGTGATACATTTTACTGCCAGTCAGAATGGAGTTTATAGGGTGGAAATTGGTTTAACCGAATGATAACGTTTTAATATACATGGCACAAATGTTGGTGGGAGGAAGTCGCATGTGAAGATGAGAAGCATTTATTTTTACAGCGGGATTTTATGATTGGAATGCAATGTCTAAAACACAGTGAAAACTGATTCAACAAACAGTGGCAATTGGAGAAAGGTGTCAAAAAGAAGATATTAAAAAGGTGGTGAAAATCAGAGGGATGGGAAAAATGGTTAGTTTTAGGGCAGACGGGAGTGGCCAGATGAGTTCCTTTAGTTTAGTTTGGTTTGGTTTGGTTTGGTGATACAGCATGGAAACAGGCCCTTTGGCCCACCAAGACCATGACAACCATCAATGACGTGTTCACACTAGTTCTGTTATCTCACCTTCGCATCCACTATTTTATTGTGCAGTTGCATATGTGACAATTAAAGCTTGATTGAAGAATGAAACGATTGAACAACCCCTAGAGCATGAAGCCTTAAGGGCGTGTCCCACTTGGGTGTCACACAAGTGGCGAGCAAAGATTTTGTGAATCCCAAAATCCTGGGGAACCGTGCGCGACTGCACGTCACTGCCTACGCCACCACGTCTCGCCACATGCCATGCGCGCATAATTCACGCCATGCGCGCGTCACGACGCGTGTGTGACGCGTAAATGACGTTGCGTCGTGCAATGTGATGCTTAAATGATGTCGCGTAAATGAAGCGCAAATAACAAGTGGGACAGGCCCTTAAGAGTGCAGAGTTCAAATAGGTGGATATCCAGAGATCCCTTGAGCTCCAGGCTGACTTGCTTACCTTCCATCGCGGTTCTGAGATGGTTGATGAGGCAAATATAGAGTCTGCAAACTCTGCCCAAGCTGGGGAAGGTTGTTCTTGCCAGAGTTACTCTCCTTCTCCACATTTTCCCGGATGTGCTGTCTCCGTGTTAGTCGATCTCGGACCAAGGTTCCCATGATTTGGTGACAGAGTTTCTTTTTTTCCCCAGGGAGTACGACCATGTATTCAGGATGGTGTTGCTCCTCAGTTGGAATGGCTGAAGTGGACAATGCACAAACTGCAGCCTCCTGCCCGGGAGAAGCAGCAAGCTGGTCGCATGATAGATAGACGCCTGGTCACAGTCTGAAGATGGGTCACGTCCCGAAACTTCACCTGTTCCTTTTCTCCAGAGATGTTGCCTGACTTGCTGAATCACTCCAGCTTTTTTGTGCCTATCTTCATAGCAATGCCATTCCTATTTTCCTAATATCTTTGACAGTAAGTTATATAAGATTGTACGAGTATTGGAACTGAAGCGAAACGGTCCAATTCTCCCCTGGCTGATCGCCCATCTTCCACTCCTCATATACGTGAGCACATCCAAAACTCTGCAGCCTGCGTTCTTGTTTGTTATCCAAAATCCCCCCTGCTCACATTGACTCCTGCTCCAGTTAAGCCTCATATTCAAGATCGTTATCTCTGTTCTCATGTTCCTCACCCACCCCTATCTGTGTAATGTCCTCCAGCCCGACAATCCTCCAAGAACTTGATGTTCCTCCAAATCTGTCCTCTGATACATTCCCAGCTTGTATCAGTCCATTACTATTGACCCTGTTTTCTGCTGTTAATGCCCTAAGCTTTGGAATTCCCTCACCTAACCCTCTCCGTCCTTCTCCCTCTATAGAAACATTGAAACATAGAAAATAGGTGCAGGAGTAGGCCATTCGGCCCTTCGAGCCAGCACCTCCATTCAATCTGATCATGGCTGATCATCCAAAATCAGTACCCCGTTCCTGCTTCCTCCCATTATCCCTTGATTCTGTTAGCCCTATATCTAACTCTCTCTTGAAAACATCCAGTGAATTGGCCCCCACTGCCTTCTGTGGCAGAGAATTCCACAGATTCACAACACTCTGGGTGAAAATGTTTTTCCTCATCTCAGTCCTAAATGGCCTAACCCTTATTCTTAAACTGTGACCCCTGTTTCTGGACTCCCCCAACATCGGGAACATCTTTCCTGCATCTAGCCTGTCCAATTCCTTAAGAATTTTGTATGTTTCTATAAGATCTCCTCTCATCCTTCTAAATTCCAGTGAATATGTCCAGTCGACCCATTTTTTCATCATCTCGACTAAGGATAGAAACATAGAAACATAGAAAATAGGTGCAGGAGTAGAGGCCATTCGGCCCATCGAGCCTGCACCGCCATTCAATATGATCATGGCTGATCATCCAACTCAGTATCCCATCCCTGCCTTCTCTCCATACCCCCTGATCCCTTTAGCCACAAGGGCCACATCTAACTCCCTCTTAAATATAGCCAATGAACTGGCCTCAACTACCTTCTATGGCAGAGAATTCCACAGATTCACCACTCTCTGTGTAAAAACTCCGTAAACACCACTTTTGTGACTATTGATTTCCCATGGGTTTCCTTCGTTAATATCTCCTTATTGCAAGTTGCTTTGTCTACACAACTGTGGAATTCTTCACAACATTTCATTAAGTTAAAGGCACTATATAAGTGTTCGTTGTGGCTTCACCTGTAACACTGGAGGCAATGTTACACAAAAGGCCGAGGCCATCATTTGCTATGGCAACAGGAAGGTTAATCCTCTCCACGTCACTTTTCCCCTGCAAGGAGGATGATTACTGCTGGGTTACCAATTACTTGCCCCCCTTCCCTTTTGAATCAGACTGTTGAATCTGCTTCTGTATGTACCTGTCCCAGCCATTGAATGTGCTGACACAGAACACAATTTTATGTCATAAATACAATGCACAAACGGGCAGCACGGTGGTAGAGTTTCTGCTTCACAGCGCCAGAGACCCCGGTTCGATCCTGACTACAGGTGCTGTCTGTACAGTGTTTGTACGTTCTCCCTGTGACTTACGTGGGCTTCTCCGGGAGTGGTGGGAAAGATGCCGGAGTCAATGATTAAAGAGGTAATAATGGGGCATTTGGATAGCAGTAAAAGGATTAGTCCGTCAACATGGATTTATGAAAGGGAAATCATGCTTGACTAATCTTCAGGAATTTTTTGAGGATGTGACAAGTAAAATGGATGAAGGGGAGCCAGTGGATGTAGTGTATCTAGACTTTCAGAAAGCCTTTGATAAGGTCCCGCATGGGAGACTGGTGACTAAAATTAGAGCACATGGTATTGGGGGTAGGGTGTTGAAATGGATAGAAAATTGGTTGGCA
This sequence comes from Amblyraja radiata, assembly GCF_010909765.2. Taxonomy (NCBI): domain Eukaryota; kingdom Metazoa; phylum Chordata; class Chondrichthyes; order Rajiformes; family Rajidae; genus Amblyraja; species Amblyraja radiata. The sequence goes on from NC_045964.1 coordinate 64,331,235, forward strand.
GACTGGAAGCAAAGAGTAGGAGTGAATGGGGCCTTTTCAGAATGGCAGGCAGTGGCGAGTGGAGTGCCGCAAGGCTCGGTGTTGGGGCCGCAATTGTTTACCATATATATTAATGATTTGGAAGAGGGAATTAGGAGCAACACTAGCAAGTTTGTGGATGACACAAAGGTGGGTGGCAGTGTGAACTGTGAAGAGGATGTTAGGAGGTTGCAGGGTGACCTGGACAGGTTGAGTGAGTGGGCAGATGCATGGCAGATGCAGTATAATATAGATAAATGTGAGGTTATCCACTTTGGGGGCAAAAACAAGGGGGCAGATTATTATCTCAATGGGGTCAGGTTAGGTAAGGGGGAGGTGCAGCGAGACCTGGGTGTCCTTGTACACCGGTCACTGAAAGTTGGCGTGCAGGCGCAGCAGGCAGTGAAGAAAGCTAATGGAATGTTGGCCTTCATAACAAGAGGATTTCAGTATAGGAGTAAAGAGGTTCTTCTGCAGTTGTATAGAGCTCTGGTGAGATCACATCTGGAGTATTGTGTACAGTTTAGGTCTCCTAATTTGAGGAAGGACATCCTTGTGATTGAGTCAGTGCAGCGTAGGTTCACGAGATTGATCCCTGGGATGGCGGGACTGTCATATGAGGAAAGATTGAAAAGACTAGGCTTGTATTCACTGGAGTTTAGAAGGATGAGGGGGCATCTTATAGAAACATATAAAATTATAAAAGGACTGGACAAGCTAGATGCAGGAGAAATGTTCCCAATGTTGGGCGAGTCCAGAACCAGGGGCCACAGTCTTAGAATAAAGGGGAGGTCATTTAAGACTGAGGTGAGAAAAAACTTTTTCACCCAGAAAGTTGTGAATTTGTGGAATTCCCTGCCACAGAGGGCAGTGGAGGCCAAGTCACTGGATGGATTTAAGAGAGAGTTAGATAGAGCTCTAGGGGCTAGTGGAGTCAAGGGATATGGGGAGAAGGCAGGTACGGGTTATTGATAGGGGACGATCAGCCATGATCACAATGAATGGCGGTGCTGGCTCGAAGGGCCGAATGGCCTCCTCCTGCACCTATTTTCTATGTTTCTATGTTTCTATCCGGAAATTCCTTTGGTCGGCGCGGACCCGATGGACCGAAGAGCCTGTCTCCACAGTGTATCTCTAAACTAAACTAAACTAAACCAATCTAAACTAAACTAAACTAAACTAAACACAACAGACTCTGCAGAAAGTGACAGAGTGGGGTCTTGGATCTTTATCTTTCATCTTTAGAGATACTGCCAGTACACTAGCACTATCCTACACACTCGGAACATTTTACAATTTCACCAAAGCCAACTAACCTACAAACCTGTAGGTCTTTGGAATGTGGGAGGAAACCGGAGCACCCGGAGAATGCCCGCGTGGTCACAGGAAGAACGCACAGACTCGGCACAGGCAGCACCTGTCATCAGGATCGTACCGCTGCGCCACCGTGCCGCCCCAGGTAATATGGGGGGACTACAGGTTGAAAGTGTTCTACTGCATTAACTACGTGAATGAATGGCTTTTAGCGATGACACTGGTGCACTAGTAACACGGCAAATGACACAACTCTGAAAATGCCCAAAATATAGATTCTGTGTGATCCCCAGCTGCAGATGATTTCTGAAGATGGCTGCCAACTGAAACATTAAACTGTGTTTTCCATGCCCTGTGAGCAAGAGCAGATTTGTAGCCACCTCCACTGTTATTGCAAGAAGCTAATGAAAGGTTCACATTTTCAAACAGGCTAAATATTCAAAATGGTCCACAGGAGCATTGTGAAGGAAATTAATGTCGGAGCGAGCAGAATGGCCTGAACGGTTTTCCCCCCATTCCTGCATTCTTATGTTCTTATGTTTTTAAATGATACCATCTGTAATGGCACAGAAATAGCTTTTTCGATGCAATATTGTTGAACTATAAAATTCTTCAAAATGTTAACACTGTTATGCTTTGTTCAAATGCAATTGAGGAAGAATGTGCTGCAACTGTTTAAATTTATTTTACAATTCCGCTGTTGTTACAACAACCCAGTATAGAAGCAATTGCAGTCAAGGTGCTGCCCTCCGTGGTTCTTGTGAAAGCCAGCCTGCCGCTGTTCCATTTTGCCACAGACATAAACGACATCAATTGTTTTATGCAGGGCTGCTGATGAGCCGCGGAAGTTAAAGCATTAACGCGGCCAATCGTGATTTGCAGTCTTGTTCGAGAAACAGGCTTCGGGAAAAGGGAAACATGAGAAGAATGTTCTCCTTCCCAGATTGTCAACAGATGAAATGGACCAGATAAATGGACCATGACACAATTGGCTGCACTGTGTGTCAAATTGATGGCAAGGGTGTAGGAATGAATGATCACTGAATTCAGTGTCTCAAAGTGCGTGATTTCCCAGAACTTGATCCAGGCTTGAGAAGGAGTTGGATACATGTCAAAGATAGACACAAAAGGCTGGAGTAACTCAGCGGGTTAGACAGCATCTCTGGAGAAAAGGAATAGGTGGTGTTTCGGGTCGGGACTCTTCTTCAGACACGTCATATCTGGGAACTCTACAGCCATAGTTGCTGGCAATTGCTGAAAGATAACTAGGACTCTGGTGAAGGTAGACAAAAATGCTGGAGAAACTCAGCGGGTGCAGCAGCATCTATGGAGCGAAGGAAATGGGCGACGTTTTGGGACGAAACCCTTCTTCAGACTATGGTGACTTTGGCAAGGAATCCTTGCTCCTTCCGTTCTGCCCCATCTTAACCAGCAGATAATCATATTTGCATGTCCACGTGGCTTCCTACTCTATGTGTGATGAACAAACATAATGTGCCGGGTAATGTGGGGAGACACAAAGGGATTGAAAAGCTCCAGAGATGCCGTCTGACCCGCTGAGATACTCCAGCTTTTTGTGTCTATCTTCGATTGAAAAGCTGCATCTGGCTTTTCTGCATCTCAGGTTTTTCTCAGGCAATGCACTCTTGTCTCATATGTTATGGAGAGATAGTATATAACGTAGAAACAAGGAACTGCAGATGCTGGTTTACAAAAAAAAGACGGAAATAGAGTCATAGAGTGATACAGTGTGGAAACAGGCCCTCCGACCCTACTTGCCCACACCGAACAACATATCCCATCTACACTAGTCCCACCTGCCTAAGTTTGGCAAATATCCCTCTAAACCTTTCCTGTCCGTGTATAGTAGCTGTCCAAATGTCTTTAAAATGTTGTTATAATACCTGCCTCAACTACCTCCACTTGCAGCTCACTCCATACACCACCCTCTGTGTGAAAAAGCTGCCCCTTAGGTTCCTATTTAATCTTTCCCCTCTCTTAAACCTTTTAACTCTTAACTTTTCATTCTGCTCTTAATTCTTTTATTCTGGGTAAGAGACTCTGTGCATCTATCTTGAAATAACCGCATCCTCTGAGAGGAGGAGACACAAATCAAGCTACAGATCAACATGGAAAAATATCCCCAGGGGTGCCCGAGAGAGGGGGGGGGGGGGATGAGCACCCCAATTTGACGGATCAAAGGCTGACGACTAATGGCAATGGACAACCGTCTATGAGTATGAAATGCGGATGTGGAAAGGTTTGCAAGAACAGCCGAGGCCTGAAGATTCACCAGACCCGGATGAAGTGTTTGGAGGGACGGGGAGCGTCACAACGCACAGGTATTTTACCTGGTGAGACGCAGGAGGAGCCGGACCCGGAAGCACCCCATAGATGTAACCCCAGGTTACATCACTGATGATGTGTTCAGGAGCACCAAGAGATGTATTTTATCAATCAAACATCACCTTTCCGGAGGTGCTACCATGTACTTTTACTCTCAACTCTACTACATTTGGATATTCCATTATTATACTTTAGTCTTGTTTTGCACTACTTCAGACTACTGCCAGCATGGCTGCTGCACGGCAGTCTGCCCTTGCCCTCTCCCTTCAACTCCATTCCTCCTTTTCCTCTTTAATATCTTTCTAATTATCCCTCATTTCCACCCGCCCCAAGCCTTCAGTTTGACATCCATGGTTTGTTTACTTATGCTCTAAAACACATTTCACAATGACTTCCCATATGTAACAAACACTTATGAAATCTAAATTGTTATTGCATTAAGCAAGTGTTTACATCAAATTGTTATACATACCATTTCACAAATGTAGGCGACGTGCCTCTTGAGTCAACGGGTTTCAAATTCACATTTCACTTCATATACTCGAGCACAAAAATCCATCTTGACACCAGGAACCTAATGAATGGTGCAGTCAGAAATCTCTCTGAGTCACGGAAAAATACAGAACAAGCCCTTCAGTCCCTAAGGTTCTTGGTTCTAACCCATTTATAGTAATCCTTCATTAATTCCACTTGCTAGTCTCACAATTTCATAAGCTCATAAGTCATAGGAGCAGAATCAGGCCGTTTGGCTCATCAAGTTTACTCCACCATTCATGGCTGATCTATCTTTCTCTCTCAACCCCATTCGTCGGTCTTCTCCTCATAACCTTTAACACCCTTACTAATAAATAATCCGTCAATCTCCGCTCTAAAAGTACCCAATAGACTTGACCCCCACAGCCATCTATGGTAATGAATTCCACAGATTCATGACCCTCTGACTAAAGACATTCCTTCTCTTCTCCCTTCTAAAGATACGTCTTTTTATTCTGAGGCTATGGCCTCTGCTCCTCGACTCTTCCACTAGTGGAAACATGCTCTCAGCATCCACTCTATCCAGGCCTTTCACCATTCTGAAAGTTTCAATGAGATATCCCCTCATCCTTCTAGACTCAGTGGGTACAGGCCCAGAGGTGTTAAACACTCATCATACATTAACCCAATCATTCCCCGGATCATTTTCATGAACATCCTCTGGACCCTCTCCAATGCCAGCACATCCTTCCTCAGGTACGGGGCCCAATACTGCACACAATACTGCAACTGCCCACATACTCCACATTCTCAGGCAACTTACTGGGGGCAATTAACAGGGGGCAATTAACTCACTCATCTGCATGCCTTTAGGATGTGGGATGAAATTTGGTGCCTAGGCAGTTTGAATTCAGAACTGGCTTATCCAGTCTGAAGAAGGGTCTCGACCCGAAACGTCGCTTATTCCTTCTCTCCATAGATGCTGCTTCACCCGCTGTGTTTCTCCAGCATTCTTTGTCTACTATCCACAGAGGAGAGAGGATTGTCGTGCAAGGGTGATTTTCAGGCTGGAGGTCTGTGACCATTGATGTTCCATAGGAATCGGTGCTGGGACCTCTGTTGTTTATGATGTATATAAATGACTTGGACGTAAATGTAGATTGTTCGTACAGTAAGTTTTTAGATGACACCAAAATTGTTGGAATAGTGGACAGTGAGGAAGACTTTGAAAAAGATACAGTAAGATTTAGATCAACTGGGGATATGGAGATATGGGTGGATAAATGGCAGATGGAGTTTAATAGACAATAGACAATGGACAACAGGTGCAGGAGTAGGCCATTCGGCCCTTCGAGCCAGCACCGCCATTCAATGTGATCATGGCTGATCATCCCCAATCAGTACCCCATTCCTGCCTTCTCCCCATATCCCCTGACTCCGCTATTTTTAAGAGCCCTATCTAGCTCTCTCTTGAAAGCATCCAGAGAACCTGCCTCCACCGCCCTCTGAGGCAGAGAATTCCACACTCACCACTCTCTGTGTGAAAAAGTGTTTCCTCGTCTCCGTTCTAAATGGCTTACTCCCTATTCTTAAACTGTGGCCCCTGGTTCTGGACTCCCCCAACATCGGGAACATGTTTCCTGCCTCTAGCCTGTCCAAACCTAATCCAAGCAAGTGTAAAGTGTTGCACTTCGGGAGATCAGATGTAAGGGGGGAGTATACAGTTAATGGTAAGGATCTTGGGGTGCAAGTGAATAGCTCACTGAGAGTGGAAACACAAGTTAATAGAGTGTTAAAGAAGGCAAATGGTATGCTTGCTTCCATCAGCCAAGGCATTAAGCATAAGAGCCAAGAAGTAATGTTGCAGCTTAATACAACTTTGGTTAGGCTGGATTTAGAATAATGCATGCAGTTCTGGTTACCCCATTATAGATAGAATGTGGAGTTTTGGGAAATAGTGCGATCAAGGTTTGCCAGAATGCTACTTGGATTAGTTATAGGAAAGGTTAGATAAACTTGGGTTGCTTTCGCTGGAGCTTCGAAGGTTGTGGGGGGATCTAGAAGTATATAAAGTTATGAGAGGCATAGAAAAGTTAGAACCTTTTTCCTTGGGTGGAGATGTCAAGGATTAGGGAGCATAGCTTTAATGTCAGAGGGAGACAGTTTAAAGGAGATTTGTGGGCTTTCTTTTACACAGAGGGTAGTGAGTCCCTGGAACATGCTGCCAGAGGTGGTGGTGGATAGAAGGAGAAAAAGGAGATGCTGCATTTTGCAAGGGTGACATTTTACGCTGTGACCCTTCTTAAGGCTAGAAACGTCACCCGTCCTTTTTCTCCAGAGATGCTGCCTGATCCGCTGAGTTACTCCAGCACTTTGTGTCTATCTTCGGCATATACCAGCATCTGCAGTTCCTTTCGACACAGCTCTGTTCCTGTACCGTACTGTTCTATGTTCTGCATTCCTTGTTAACTGGAGCGCACAGAGGAAACCCACGAGGTTACAGGGAGAACATACAAACTCTAAATGGACAGTTAGCTGTGGAACTAAATGCAGAATTTTGCTCTACTGGATAAGGTGTTCGAAGCTGAAACCTTACAAAACTCAGCAAGGGAGGTGGAAAAGATGCTACTTTGAAGGAGAGTTGGTGTGGATAGATGAGCCTGTTGCAAGACGTAGTTATCCTTCAATTAAGAGCACCAAAAATAATCAGGTGAAAATCACGTAATGGTGGGATCTTGCTGTGTACAATCTGACTGCTCTGTTCCCTATCGTACAAGAGTAACTACCCTTCAAAACCACTTCATAGAGTCTAAAGCACTTACAGATGTTCAGAGGTCATGAGAGGCATGGTCTAAATGTAGGTCTTTTCTGTCAGTGTTTGTCTATTCAATTTGTCCGGGGCTGTGTACAACTCACTAGAATTTGCAGTGTGCCCATCGCAGAGGAAGAAAGCCCCTTGTATATAATAAAGCTTTTAACCACCCCGACATTCTGATGGAAGTTAAGTGCATTCACTGAGTATAAAGGGTCTCAAACATAAATAAAAAGTGAAGGAGAAATGTTAAATTTTAAACATTCTGGAAGCAAAATCCTTTACTTCCTCTCAAATGTAAATCATGAATCTGGTCAGGTCTGGACTGTTGATTGTTAATTTACTTTTTAAAAATAGTCTGAAGTATGCTAAGTTTTAGGTCCGCTGCGTTGAAATGAAATCCCTGTTCCTTAAACTAACATTGAGTTATAAAAGGATCAGACTGCCAAGAAGCCAATTGAAACACAAGGTGGTTTACTGAACTCTGTGCATGACCCCTGCAGCATTCATCAGAAATTGAGGCAGTTCTTAAAATATCTTGCAGGTGTGTGTTAGCAATGCTGGCAGTCAAAGGCAGGAACAATGGGCAAGGACTCAAGATGTCAAATGGGAGAGTGTGCATCACAGAACAAGTTGAATAAGGCATACAAGACTGTTACACCCAGCATTTCAGGAACTATTTTTTTTATCTTCATCTCCCGACTTCATCTTCATCTCTGGCCAGATACTAAATAGAACACCGCCACACCCTCAAATGGTGGAGCCTGCCAGATATTCCTTCCCATGTTTGTTTTGGGATTTAACAGCACCAGACTTGTGGGGTCGTTAGTGTTTGACAGTATGCAAGATGGGGCGGAATACGAATGGGTTTCACGGTTCAGTGCTAATTCCAAGAGGGACCTGGAGAATTGGCAGAAAGAGCAATGGAATGGGACCAGTGGGAGCTCTTGACTCTATCAGGAGTGAGGCCCCATGTACTCCAGCCCAGGGGAGCATTGGGGTCTGGAGGTGCTGGCTCTTTCAGTTATTAAATGTTAAGACATGCTTTTCCATCCCTCCCACTCCCAGCTATCGGTGTTTGCATCTGTGGACATGAAAACGACGAGAATGTCCATCCATTAGCTGCGTTCTGGAGAATTATCCAAAGTTCAGGAGAATTTGTCCTTTTTAATTTGGGCACGGAGGTGAAAAGTACAAAGAGAAAATCTGTTTGGGGTAAGACTTAGTTTGGCTGTTTTCGCATTGCTGATCTGGCAGCTGTACGTTTCGCTGGTTCCCACCCATCACACGTGTTAGGAGAGTTTGCAGTCAGATCTGGCGCACAAAATGGGACCTTCCCACCCAATACCAAAAGAGGGCGCGGGAACTGCAAGATGAAGGACTGAGCAAGTTGTGGAAGTTCCAAATCCAGTCCCTCTACATATCAATATTGTTCGGAGGGGTTTCTCCTCTGGCAGAACTATGGTGGGTCTTATTTTTATTTTTATTTTTTTTGAGTTTAGAGATACAGCGCGGAAACAGGCTCTTCAGCCCATCGAGTCCTCACTGACCACTCACTAGCACTATCCTACACACACTCGGGACAATTTGCAATTTTACTGAAGCCGATTGACCTACTAACCTGTACGTCTTTGGAGTGTGGGAGGAAACTGGAACACTCGGAGGATACCCACGCGGTCACGGGGAGAATGTACAAACTCTGTGCGGACAGCACCCGTGGACGAGGTAGTAACTCCACCACTGTGCCAAGGCACGGTTCTCTGCAATTCACTTCTTGTTCCCTAGTTAAGGCCCAAAACGTCCACCCGGTTCTTACAAAGCAACTGACAGCGAAAGAAGGAGCCAGGAAACTGACGCCTCGTCATGCTGGGAATTGCCACAGTTTTGGGTCTAGTCGCGAATTCAATGTTATTTCTTTGCACTAAATCTTGAACCCTTTATCCTTTAACTGTGCACTATGTACAGCTTGATTGTATTCATGTACAGTCTTTTGTAACATGTAAACAGAAGCTCTACACGGTATCGCGATACACATAACAATAATAAAGTACACTACAGGTCCCAAGAACGGCTTTAGGGTGACACGTACCAGCCTGCTGCTCGTAAGCCCAAATGCGGTCGCAACCCTTCCTGTTTTAGATGAACCTCATACACTTCAGGCATCACACGTGCTAACTATGCTTCACACAAAAGAAAATGAACAGGAAAAGAAAATCCAGACATTTCACGTTGGTTTCGGGAAATATTCACAGAAATTGAAAAGATCTTTCATTTGACCTCAGCATTCTTATAGGATATGTGTGGGCTTTGTTTTACACAGAAGGTGTTGAGTGCCTGGAACACGCTGCCAGAGGTGGTGGTGGACAGATAGGAAAGTCGTGTTCAAGAAGCTTTTAGATACGTTCATGGATATGTAGGGGACAGAGGGATACGGATCATGTTCTGGCAGAAGGGATTAGTTTAACTTGGCATCATGTTGTGCACAGGCATTGTTCCTGTAATGGACACAAAGTGCTGTAGTAACTTAGTGGGTCATGCAGCATCTCTGGAGAAAAAGGATGGGGGTGACATTTTGGGTTGGGACCCTTCTTCAGATTCGAAACATCACCCGTTCTTTTTCTCCAAAGATGCTGCCTGACCCGCTGAGTTACTCCAGCTCTTGTATCTATCTTTGGCATATACCAGCATCTGCAGTTCCTTCCTACACAGCTCTGTTCCTGTACCGTACTGTTCTATGTTCCACATTCCTTGGTAACTGGAGCAGACCGAGGAAACCCACGTGGTTAGGGGTCTGTCCCACTAACACATCTTTTCAGCGACTGTCTTCGACCTTCAAGCTCGAGGGCACTCGCCTGAAAAACCTCGAGCTGGATCGACCGTCAGCAAATTAACTGCGAGCTGGATCGACTGTCAACACACACACACACACACAAACACCCATCGCAAAGGCGGGGGCCAGGGAAAGCGGGGGAGCGCTGTCTGAAATTCATACCCGCGATGAACAGAAAGGTAAAAGACGGCTGCAGTGTACGGTAAGGCCTTTAGAGAGCGCGGGGGGTACATTTATTGGAAAGCAATGGAATAAATGACCAACTTTCCCATAGTTTGCTCGTAATATGTTAATGCTGTTTGCAGCCTCATGCCTTGAATATGTGATCCTCAACATTTTGTTCAGCTCAGGTGAACAAATGTCCTTCTATGGCAGCGACTTTAATTGTCCTTGAGTAAACATAATTCTCAGGGGTCAATTTGAGTTTATTGTGTGGTCTGGATATTTTGTAGATTGGAATGTGGATGTCAATCTGTCAGGCTGCAGTTCCGAAGGATCGGGGACTTTAGGAATGTTTTGTATCACAAGGCGACATCTGTGCAGGCCAAACATGCTGTTTCTAATGTGTTACTACCAGATGTCCCATGCTGTTGTTTAGACCAACTACTTCTCCCTGTAATGGGCCTGTCCCACTGCGGCGACCTAATTTGCGAGTTTAGAAGAGTTTGGTCTCGACTCAAACTCGCAGCATGGTCGACACGTGATCCTAGGAGGTCACTGGAACTCTCCTTCATGCTAAAGGGAAGTTCCCGCATACTCGCGGCCTCAGTTTGATCGAGGAAAACATTTCCGCGAGTAAAAGTTGGTCAGCAAGGTTCTTTGGTCTGCAGTGGAGTGGGGTCGCTAGGCAGTTGAGGTAGCCGTAGGTAATCTCCTTTGCTGACCGGGCATTTTAATTGGCTCATTGGAGTTTTCAGAACGAAGGAAAACTGACTGGTAATGTTAAATGCCCGCTAAACTTTATTATAAGTTGCCTGGCTTCTTAAAAGTGTCTCCACTCCTTCTCCCCCCGCGTCGAAAACCGGCTGCCTAGCAAATGTCTCCGGGGAAAAACCAAGAACCCCATCCTTCCCACAAAGGGACACCATCGGCCAAAGTTTACACGAGCCCCAGGGAGACAAATAGTCGCCCCGGACCATTCTAAACCTCTCCACCATCCCCTGGGGAGCCCAGCCACCGGCGCAAACCCAGGGGATAACCGGGCGGCAGGGGAACAACGGGGCAAAAGGCGCCCCGGAGCGACGGCCACGGCCACACAGGAGCCCACAAGCGCAATCGCTACATTCGAGTCTACAAGAGCGAAAAGGGCAAAAGGAGAGTATCCCGGCTCTCAGGAGTCTAAAAGGCCGAACAAAGGCAGGGGACTAGAGCCCCGACTTCATTCTCCCTTCATCCCCCGGAACCCTCACGCCCCCCTATCTCCCTTCTCTCCACTTCTATCTCCCCCCTTCCCCCCCCTTCTCTCCCCTTCTCTCCCCTTCTCTCCCCTGCTCTCCCCTTCTCTCCCCCTCCTGCTGCATTCCTCCCGCTGGCTTCATAATCCACTACTTTTCAAAACCTGTCAAACACCTTCTGTTCTTATCACTGGCCTTTGTTCCAACCATCTGCCTGACAAAGAAAAACCCCTCTGAAAACTAGTCTGAAGAAGGGTCTCGACCTGAAACGTCACCCATTCCTTCTCTCCAGAGATGCTGACTGTCCCGCCGAGTTACTCCAGCTTTTTGTGTGATGTCTATCTTAAAAAAAAACCTTGCCTGTATCTACCTATTGCTTGAAGATAGACACAAAAAGCTGAAGAAACTCAACAGGTCAGACAGCATCTCTGGAGAAAAGGAATAGGTGACGTTTCAGTCAAGTTGCTTGCCATGTTCTGTCCCGTCTCTCCCCATTAACAGCTTTCTTCTCCCCCCTACAATCACTCTGAAGAAGGGTCCCGACCCAAAACATCACCTATCCATGATCTCCAGAGATGCTGCCTGACCTGCTGAGTTACTCCAGCATTTTGTGTCTATCTTTGGAATAAACTAACATCTGCAATTCTTTGTTTCTACTATTGGAGATTCCCGGAGATTCCCCCATCAACACCCCTAGCATGAGGCTGCACTATTGGACCAGACCGCCAGCATCGTTACTGCATTATTGTCCACCTAAATAAAACAGTGGACTGCATGATTGCCCCTGCACACTTAATGAAATTACACATTTCTGGGATTCGAACGTGGACAAAATGCCGGCATTTAGTCACGAAAAGGACCCAAAGTGCGGGAGTCACTCAGTGAGTCAGGCAGCATCTCTGGAGAACATGGATAGGCAAAGTTTCGGGTCGAGACCCTTCTTCAGACTTTGTGTCCTTTTGTGTATTAACCAGCACATGCAGTTCTTTGTTTCTACATTTTGACCGTCTGTCTTTTAAAAGTTGTTATAGTAATTTTTGATATTGTTTGATAATTCCATTCCCAGTGGAAGCAATTTAATCTCATCATCTCATTGTTAACATAATAGAAATCAAATGTTAATTTACTATGGCTGATCTTCCACTTCAGGATCTAGGTCAGCTCCTTTTTATGCCTGTCTGTGGCTGAGCAAGAGTTGCTGCATTTCTGAACTGAAGAGAGTTGACTGATTCAGCTGTACGATCTGAGAGCACTAATTATATAATAGTGCCGCAATTATGGATTAATATTATTTATCACGCTGATGTGTTGAAACTTCACTGAGTGCAGACAACGTTAGTATTTGCCTACATACCAGCAGACCTGAGCTTCAAAGGGATTTGCCATCTGTGAGGAGTTATGGAATGTTTCTGAGAGACAATGATATGCTGCTTTATTCTTCAGAGACGTGTTGAATGGATTTTCTGTCCTCGCCCTCTCTCGTTCTTAAACAGATTAGCGAGATGGTGTGGGAGGGGAGGGTGAGAAACTAGTGTTCGACATCAAACATTCAAGTGACGATGTATCTGGAGAGTGGTAGAATCCTGGCCCCTTGGTCCATTGACATGAGATTAAATCCACCATGGTAGCTTAATGATTTAGATTCAGGTAATTAAATCAGTCTGGGAATTAAGACAAAAACTAGTCTTAAGATAGTAAGAATGAAACCATTTGTATTATTATAAGATATCCTTTAGGGAACAAATCTATTGTAATTAGCAGATCTGGCCGACATGTAAACCCAGACAGACTATAAGTCATGAAGACCTACATTTGTACAGCAGAGAAACCGGGTTTTCAGCCCACCATGTCCACAGTGTTTAGCCCAGCAACACTAGATGGCGGCACGCTGGCACAGTGATAGTTGCTGCCTTATAGTGCCAGAGACACGGGTTCGATCCTGACTACAGGTGCTGTCTGTATGTTCTCCCTGTGACCACTTGGGTTTTCCCCGGGTGCTCCAGTTTCCTCCCACATTCCAAAGACGTATGTATTTGTAGCTTAATTGGCTTCAGTAAAAGATTGTAAATTGCCCCTAATGTGTAGGATTGTGCTAGTGCACTGGTCGGCGTGAACTCGGTGGGCCGAAGGACCTGTTTCCGCACTTCTTCTTCGTCTTCTTTCGTGTGGCGTGGACAGCCTAAAGTTGTTGGACAACTTGTTCTATTTGATCTTCCGTTTGTGCACGTCGAGTTGATTGCATTTGTCGAAACAGGGTGGACCACGTGAAGGTTGCAATCTTCCACCCCTGTTTCCGCACTGTATCTCTAAAACTAAAAAAACTAAAACTGATCTCATTTGCCTACGTTAGGTTCATGTCCTTCTCTGCCTTGCCTATTTTTAAGTAATTGAATACATGTCTCTTGAAGGTAGTTGTTGTCTGTGATTCCACCTCCTCTTCTGCAGCAAGTTTCAGATATCAACCTCTCACTGTACAAAATATGTTCTTCTGAAATCTTCCTTAAAACGCCATCCTCTCACCGGAAACCTAGTCTTTCTTATTATGATACCACTACCATGGGAAAAAGATTCTGACCATCTGACCTATATGCCTCTTCCAATTCTATATAACTCTCTTTGTAGTCAACTCTAAATTGTCTCTTTAGTTCATCTTGTCAATGAATAAACAGAAGCATCTTTGCTGGAGACTATTTCCAAGTAAAATTTAGTTTTTGTGCTTAGTTTAGAGATACAGCGCAGAAACAGGCCCTTCGGCCCACCGAGTCCGTGTCGACCAGCGATCCCCGCACACTAACACCATCCTACAAACGCTAGGAACAATTTACAATTTTACCAAAGCCAATTATCCTACAAACCTGTAAGTTTTTGGAGTGTGTGAAAAAACTGGAGATCCCAGAGAAAACCCACGCAGGACACCTGGAGAACGTACAAATTCCGTGCACACCGCACCCGTAGTCAGGATCGAACCGGCGTCTCTGGTGCTGTTAAGCCCCTGTCCCACGATGCGAGTTCACCCAAGAGCTCTCCCGAGTTTTAAAAAAAATCAAACTCGTGGTAAGTACGTAGAATGTATGTAGCGGGTACGTAGGACCTGGTGGATTGTCCGTAGCGGCTCGTCACGCTAACGGCAGGTTCTCGGGAAATGCGGTAACTAACGGCAGGTACTCGGTAAACTCTTGGACATTTTCACAGTGTTGAAAAAACTTCATGAGTTACCGCGTTTCCCGACTACGGGACATCCACGAGGTCCTACGTACCCGCTACGTACATTCTACGTACTTACCATGGGTTTGATTTTTTTTAAACTCGGGAGAACTCTTGGGTGAACTCGCATCGTGGGACAGGGGCTTAACGCAGTAACTCTATCACGACACCACTGTATCATCTTTAAAGGTAAAATGTGGTACAATGATGTTAAAATTAAGGCTTTTCACATTGAAATGTTGAGATGCTTTGCGATTAGTTTGGAAGTTAGAGGGTGTTGTTAAGTTGGCCGGTTAATAGTTTGTTTGTTCCAACTTATTCCTACTCTATCCATAATTTTCCAGTGCAAGACTGAATCCATTTTAACTTTGTGGGAGTGAAGTGTGCATCTGGGCAAGGGCTGTTGGCCTGATCCATTGTATAATATTGCCAGCGTCCCCTGCTAGCTTCCTCCATACCCGTTCAGTTCAGTTTAGTTTATTGTCACGAGTACCGAGGTACAATGAAAAGCTTTTGTTGCGTGCTAACCAGTCAGCAGAAAACCAATACATGATTATAATCGATCCATTTACAGCGCAAAGATACATGATAAGGGAATAATGTTTAGTGCAAGGTAAAGCCAGCAGAGTCCGATCAAAGATAGTCTGAGGGTCACCAAAGAGGTCGATAGTAGTTCAGCACCACTCTCTGGTTGGAGGAGGATGATTCAGTTGCCTGATAACAGCTGGGAAGAAACTGTCTCTGAATCTGGAGGTTTGCCTTTTCACACTTCTATACCTTTTGCCCGATGGGAGAGGGGAGAAGAGGGAGTGGCCAGGGTGCGACTCGTCCTAGATTATGTTGCTGGCCTTGCCGAGGCAGCGTGAGGGGTAAACGCAGTCAATAGCGGGGAGGTTGGTTCGCGTGATGGTCCACAACTCGCTGCAACTTCTTGCGGTCTAGGATGGCGTTGTTCCCAAACCCCTAATATTTAATTTCCACATTCATGTGCAAGGGTCTTTGAAATAGGAGCTTGCGGTTTGAGTTCCACAAGGCATATTTCTGATCTCTGCCACAGTACCAGCTGGCAGAGGAAGTGAACAACGGAGCATGTTCGAGCTCCATCTCCAACTTTGTGCCTGCCTCCCATTCCTTCTTTGCTCAAGGTTTCACCTCTCTCCGTTGGATTGTACTGCAACTCTTTACATTCCTCTCTGTTTGATTTTCTTTTCAACCCATTTCCCATGGTGGCGTGCGCGTTTTACTCTGTGTACCTCTCCTCTTTCACCACGTCGCGATTGTACACAGTTTTACATCACATTCACTAAATGGTCATTTCTCCTTTCACAGATTAACACCATAAAAAGTGATGAGAGAGAAAAGCTTTTCTTCCAAGAATAGTGATAACAAAAACCAGATGGGTTCTATCTCACATTTAACCATTTGAGTTCTGGACCTTATTTTTTTGATATAGAGTCATAGATTAATACAGTGTGGAAACAAGCTCTTCGGCCTAACTCGCCCACACCGGCCAACAATGTCCCAGCTACCCTAGTCCCACTTACCTGCGCTTTGGTCCATAACCCTCCGAACCTGTCCTATCCATGTATCTGTCCAACTGTTTCTTAAAAAATGGGATTGTCCCAGCCTCAACTACCTCCCCTAGCAGCTTGCTCAATACACCCACCACCCTCTGTGTGAAAAACTTACCTCTTGGATTCCTATTCAATCTTTTCCCCTTCACCTTGAACCTATGTCCTCTGGTCCTCGATTCCCCTACTCTGAGTAAAAGACTCTGTGCATCTACCCGATCTATCTGCTTACTGAGGTCTTCGTGCATCAATATTCATGGCCTCTTCAGTCTCCCGACCCTTTCCTCTAGCTGAGATACATCTCGCGCATTCCTGTTGCTGAAACATATCTGAGGAGGGATGTGCTGGCGTTGGAGGGGGTCCAGAGGAGGTTTACAGGAATGATCCCAGGAATGAGTGTGTTAACCTACGATGAGCGTTTGACGGCACTGGGCCTGTACTCGCTGGAGTTTAGAAGGATGAAGGGACACCTCAGTGAAAACTTACCCAATAAAGAAAGGCCTGGATAGAGTGGATGTGGAGAGGATGTTTCCACTAGTGGGAGAGTCTAGGACTAGAGGTCATAGCCTCAGAATTAAAGGACGTACCTTTAAAAAGGAGAATGTGATCGCTGGTCGGCGCGGACTCGGTGGGCCCAAGAGCCCGTTTCCATTCTTTATTCCTAAAGTCTAAACTAAAGTTAAACGCAATAATAAAATAAGAAGTGGTGCTGACATGTGGACCTGCATTCCATTTGAGTGCCAAGGAGTTGCATTTTAAATCAAAATGTGCCTACATCACTCTAAATTAATGAACCGTGAGAGGTTCAAAAGTCCTTTTACAGAAAGAAAGAAATCTAATGCTAACTCTGAGCTAAAATTCATTCAGAAATAAGGGTTGCTAAAGATTTAATCAAAATTCCTTCCCAAGTCAGAAAAATGCGTATTTGGCGCTGCAACTGTTCCTAAAAGTGGCATCACAGGTAGATAGGGTGGTCAAGAAGACTACTGACACATTGCCCTTCATCAGTCAGAGTATTGAGTACAGAAGTTGGGAGGTCTTGCTTCAGTTGTATAAGATATTGGTGAAGTCACATTTAGAAGAATGTGTTCAGTTTTAGTCACCATGTTACAGGAAAGATGTTGTCAAGCAGGAAAGGATGCAGAGAAGATTTACAAGGATGGTGACCGGACTCGAGGGCCGAAACTATAGGGAGAGGTCGAGCAGGCTGGGACACTATTCCTTGGCGCGCAGGAGGATGAGGGGTGATCTTATAGAGGTGTACAAGATCATGAATATATCAGATAAATGCACAGAGTCTTTTACCCAGAGTAAGGGAATCAAGAACCAGATTAAATAAGTTTAAGGTGAGAGGGGAAAGATTTAATAAAAATCTGAGAGGCAGCTTTTTCACACAGGTGGGTAAATGGAATGAGCTGGCAGAGGAGGTTGTTGAGGCAGGTACTATAACAACATTTAAAAGACTTTGGACAGGTATATAGATAGGAAAGATTTAGATCGATATGGGCTAAATACGGGCAGGTGGGACTAGGCAGGATGGGGCATTTTGGTTGGCATGGGCAAGTTGGGCTGAAGGGCCTGTTCCGATGTTGTTTGACTCTACGACTCGATGACTGCATGACTCTACTTCCTCTCCTCAACTAGGTGTTCAGGCCAATATTGAATGTTATTTTGAACCCTCCTAGCAATTATCAAATTAAATATACAGAATGGGCAAGTAATTGGCGATTTAACTTCAATACAGATGCGTGATCTTACTTTATGGTCGACAGACCAAGCAGAACAAATATGGTTTTGAAGATTAGTGGCTACATTTGGCATAAAAACAGAGGGTCTTTTACCCAGAGTAGGGGAATCGGAGCTAGAGGAAATAACTGTAGGTTTAAGGTGAGGGGGGAAACTGAGGGGCAACTTTTTTACACATAAGGTGACCTTTCACTGGAGCCTTTCATTAGTTTTGCTATCAGGAGAACAATCCTCTTGGCGGCTCCATATATTTCTGG
This sequence comes from Amblyraja radiata, assembly GCF_010909765.2. NCBI lineage: Eukaryota > Metazoa > Chordata > Chondrichthyes > Rajiformes > Rajidae > Amblyraja > Amblyraja radiata. The sequence goes on from NC_045964.1 coordinate 64,349,201, forward strand.
TGCTTAAGTTGCTGCTGCTGCTGCTGCTGCCTTGATGGCAGGGGTTTCAGTCATGTTTCATGGGGATGACGGCCAGCTCTGGCAACGCAGATGAGAGTCCAACGACATCCGGAGGTCACTCTCAAGTAATCTGAGCAACAGATGGACCGAGGACAAAGAACTGTTTGGAACAAATGATGATCTAAGACCCAGGCATGAGCTCTTTGTTATTACAATCTGATGAGCAAGTTTGTTGTTGCGGTTCCTCATCAAAATAGCAGAATGCTTCTCTCCGGCTAAATGTCAAAGGCACTTTTCCAACCCATGTCTTCGGTTGATCCCTTGAAACGAATGGTCTCCAAGCTTAATAACAATTTCAACCAAAATATGACCTCTCGTTCAAAAGGTGATGAGTAACGTGTGGAGTATTTGGATCATTTTCCATGTTTCTGATCTAAGTATATTTCCTAAAACAACATATCCAGTGTTGAAAGGGACAAATAAAGCTTCTACAGTGCCTTTTACCACCTCAGGTCATTCCGCCGTGTTCCTAGTTTAGTTAAAGCGATACAGCGGGGAAACAAGCCCTTCGGCCCACCGAGTCCGCACCGACCAGCGATTCCCGCACACTAACACTACCCTACACACACTGGGGACAATATACAATTCATACCAAGCTAATTAACCTACAAACCTGTACGTCTTTGGATTGTGGGAGGAAACCGAAGATCTCACAGAAAAACCCACGCGGTCACGGGGAGAACGTACAAACTCCGTACAGACAGCACTCGTGGTCGGGATCGAACCCGGGACCCGGGTGTCTAGCGTTGAACTGCACACAATGAGCTGCCACATGAAATAACAAAATAACAACTACATTATCAGTTTCTGTGATGTTAACTAAGGGATAAATGTTAGCCAGGAGTTGGAGCTAACTTCCAGCGCCTCTTAAAGTAAAAAAGTTTGATTTTGTAAATCCCCCTCAGAACATAGAACACCACAGCACAGGGACAGGGACAGGCCCTTCAGCCCCACAATATCTGTGCTAAACATGATTAAACTAATCCTCTCTGCCTGCATGCATTCCATATTCCGCCATTCCCTGAATGTCCATGTGCCTTTCTAAAAGCATCTTCAATGCCACTGTCATGCCTGCCTCCTACACCTTCCCTGGCAGCGCTTTCCAGGCCCCCAGCGCCCTCTGGTGAAGACGAGGTCTTGTTTTGGTCTCTCATCCAGAGGGCGGCTTCGTCAGAAGTGTGACACCCAGTCAGTCCTGCATCAAGCTTGCTTTTTGTACTCCGTGTGGAACCTGAACCCACAACGTTTGAGTCGGAGGGAAGAGCATTGACCACTGAACCATAGCTGACATTCGCTGCCACTCCTCAATGAGTCAACCAAAAATAGTTTCAATTAACTTGTAATGAATATCCAGTAAAAGTGTTATTGAACAGCGGGGCACAAGTACATTATTCTCTGTAAGTGGCAATGCAAGATGACAAAGTGGTGAAGAAGCTCGTCTTCATCAGCTGTAACAATAGACAATAGACAATAGGTGCAAGAGCAGGCCATTTGGCCCTTCGAGCCATCATCCACAATCAGTACCCCGTTCCTGCCTTCTCCCCATATGCCCTGACTCCGCTATCTTTAAGAGTCCTATCTAACTCTCTCTTGAAAGCATCCAGAGAATTGGCCTCCACTGCCTTCTGAGGCAGAGAATTCCACAGATTCACAATCCTCTGTCTGAAAAAGTTTTTCCTCATCTCTGTTCTAAATGGATTACCCCTTATTCTTAAACGGTGGTCCCTGGTTCTGGACTCCCCCAACATCGGGAACATGTTTCCTGCCTCTAGTGTGTCCAAACCCTTAATAATCTTATATGTTTCAATAAGATATCCTTTCATCCTTCTAAATTCCAGAGTATACAAGCTCAGCCGTTCCATTCTATCAACATATGACAGTACCCCGAGAACTTAAGCTGCACTCCCTAAACAGCAAGAATGTCCTTCCTCTAATTAGGAGACCAAAACTGCACACAATACTCCAGGTGTGGTCTCACTAGGGCCCTGTACACCTGCAGAAGGACCTCTTTGCTCCTATACTGAACTCCTCTTGTTATGAAGGACAACATGCCATTTGCTTTCTTCACTGAATGCTTGAGTAGAGGTGTTGGGATTCAAAGACTAGTTGGGATGAGTTTGGAAACTTGTTGGTTAGTCTGCACTTGGAGTATTCTGTGCAGTCCAGGTCACCGTGAAACAGCAAGGATGGGATAAGGCTAGAGAAGCTGCAGAAACTTTGCGTGCCGAGGGCGGCACGGTGGCACCGTGGTAGAGTTGCTGCATTACAGCGCTTAACGCTGCAGAGAACCTGGTTCGATCCCAGCTATGGGTGCTATCTGTACGGAGTTTGTACGTTCTCCCCGTGACCTGCTTGAGTTTTCTCAGGGAGCTCCAGTTTCCTCCCACACTCCAAAGACGCCCAGGTTTGTCCGGTAATTGGCTTGGTAAAATTATACATTGTCCCTAGGGTGTGCAGGATAGTGTTATGTGCGGGGATCGCTGGTTGGTGCGGACTCGGTGGGCCGAAGGGCCTATTTCCGTGCTTTATCTCTAAACTAAACTAAACTAAATTCTGGTTGCCCCATTACAAGAAAGATGTTGTGGCTTTGGACAGGGTGCAGAGGAGTATCACGTTCAGCACAGATATTGTGGGCTGAAGGACCTGTTCTTGTGCTATACTGTTCTATGTTCTGTTCTATGTTTAGACCTCCGCTGGCTTGTTGAAACACACATTCTACTTGCTTCTCATCGTTTGTCTGTAAAACCTCCACATGTCAAACCTCAACCTGTTTCTCACAACTTTCAAAACGTTCGGGAGATAGACACAAAATGCTGGAGTAACTCAGTGGGGCAAGTCAAGTCAAGTCAAGTCAAGTCAAGTCAAGTCAAGTCAAGTCAAGTCAAGTCAAGTCAAGTCAAGTCAAGTCAAGTCAAGTCAAGAGAGTTTATTGTCATGTGTCCCAGATAGGACACATGACAATAAACTCTTGTTATAGGACAATTAAATTCTTGCTGGGGCTGGGGGGGGGGGGGGTGGCTTTCTGTTGAGCTAGTATGGGTGGTGTGGGCTGAAGGTACTGGTTTCCAGAGGGCTAGTATAGACATTGTGGGCCGAATGGATTCTTGGGCTGGCAGCTCAGTCACTGAGGCCTGGCAGTACAGTCACTCGGACCTGGCAGGCTGGCAGTGAGAGAGAAGGGGGAGAGGGTGGACTGAATGGATTATTGGGCTGGCAGTTCAGTCACTTACGGCTGGTGGGCTGGCAGTTCACTTACTCACGGCTGGTACGCTGACAGTTCACTCAATCACCCCTCCTCCCTTCACCCCCCCCCCCCCGCGCTCTGCTCCTTGTCATTCACACACACACACAGACTCATTCACACACACACACACACAGAGACTCATTCACACATACACACACACACACAGACTCACTCAAACAGCCACACACACACACAGACTCACTCTCACACACACAGATTCATTCACACACACACAGACTCATTCACACACACATACACACACACACAGACTCATTCACACACACACACAGACTCACTCTCACACACACAGATTCATTCACACACACACAGACTCATTCACACACACATACACACACACACAGACTCACTCTCACACACACAGATTCATTCACACACACACAGACTCATTCACACACACATACACACACACACAGACTCATTCACACACACACACACACACACACACACACATACACACACACACACACAGACTCATTCACACATACATACACACACACGCACACACACACAGACTCATTCACACACACACACAGACTCATTCACACACACACACAGACTCATTCACTCACACACACTCACCCAATACTAAAATGCCAGGTAACTTCAGAACGTGTTGAATATACAGTGTGTAAAATGAATGTTTAAAGCCTCCTGTAGAGGCTGCTGGTGCTGAAGCAAAAACGTGCTTGAAATAACGTCCAACAAACACACTCACCATAGAGCAGCTCTCTTGAAATATTCAACGGCGCCTGCACTCAGCGCCATCTTGACGTCACCCTCTCGCTTCTTGCCACGAACCGGAAATGACGCACTCAGCACCAGCATGCCGCTAACCGCCATCTTGCAACTAATCGAAAATCACAGAATGAGCGCCAATTTTGAAATTAAACAAAGTCCTGATCTAATAAAATGTTTATTCACGCTTTATCCATCCGAAAACTGTTGCAAGCAAGCCCTTTAAAAGCCAAGTCAATTGGACAAAAACACTTTACAAGCCAACAAAACACATTTGCTAAAAGCTCTTTAAAAAGACAAAAAGCCAATTGGGCAAATACTTTGCAACCAACAAACACATTTGCTGAAACTCACATCCGGGGGACTCATCGTGGAGTAGACGTGCGTTCAGTGTTATTCGCAGCTCAAAGAGCCGTGACCCTCTCGCTTCCTCCGTCTAGCAGAGACTGAGTGAGGCACTGAGAGATCTTACTTTTAGTAATATAGATAGATTAGTTTAGTATAATTTAGTTTAGAGATACAGTGCGGAAACAGGCCCTTCGGCCCACCACGCCAGCGCCGACCGGCGATCCCTGTACACCAACATTATCCTACACACTCTAGGGACAATTTACACTTATACCAAGCCAATTAACCTACATGCCTGTACGTCTTTGGAGTGTGGGAGGAACCCGAAGATCTCGGAGAAAACCCAATGTAGAAAGCTCCGTACAGACAGCACCCGTAGTCGAGATCGAACCCGGGTCTCCTGCGCTGCAAGCGCTGCAAGCGCTGTAAGGCAGCAACTCTACCACTGCGCCACCGTGGCTGTCCTTGGTCTTCAAGAATCAGCCTTGCTGCTCTTTTGTCCACCACCCACTTAATGCCACAGTGAGGAAGAAACATATAAACATATAAACATAGAAAATAGGTGCAGGAGGAGGCCATTCGGCCCTTCGAGCCAGCACCGCCATTCATTGTGATCATGGCTGATCGTCCCCTATCAATAACCCGTGCCTGCCTTCTCCCGATATCCCTTGACTCCACTAGCCCCTAGAGCTCTATCTAACTCTCTCTTAAATCCATCCAGTGATTTGGCCTCCACTGCCCTCTGTGGCAGGGAATTCCATAAATTCACAACTCTCTGGGTGAAAAAGTTTTTTCTCACCTCAGTCTTAAATGACCTCCCCTTTATTCTAAGACTGTGGCCCCTGGTTCTGGACTCTCCCAACATTGGGAAAAACTTTCCTGCATCTAGCTTGTCCAGTCCTTTTATAATTTTATATGGTTCTATAAGATCCTCCCTCATCCTTCTAAACTCCAGTGAATACAAGCCTAGTCTTTTCAATCTTTCCTCATATGACAGTCCCGCCATCACTAGGATCAATCTCGTGAGCCTACGCTGCACTGCCTCAATCACAAGGATGTCCTTCCTCAAATTAGGAGACCAAAACTGTACACAATACTCCAGATGTGGTCTCACCAGAGCCCTATACAACTGCAGAAGAACCTCTTTACTCCTATACTGAAATCCTCTTGTTATGAAGAACTGACAGGATGTTTGATGGCATGTCTATCCAGACTGGGGGACCATTTTAACAGTCTCCAATTGTACTCGATTAAGTTGACGACCCAGCTAAGGATTCTCGGTGGTTTGATAATTACAGGGATATGTTGCGTCTGTTCCTAAACACAGGGCATGAATGTCTGCTATTTTCTTTTGCTGATACTTTTTCTTTATTTATGTGTCTGCGGATGTCCTTGGCCAGCATTTACAGTTTTCTTTTTTCCCGAGCCCAGACCCTTTTTCTGAGGCAATTAATAGCCAACCACATGAATGTGTGTCTAGAACTATATGAGAAAAACAATGTCTTCTCAGAACATCTATCTTCTAGCTAAGGACAGCACATACCCTCCCAGTAAAGCATTGGGTCTCTTTTATCCACAACCCTGTAGTGGTAAAGTCAACATCAGTTGGACTAGTTTCTTGGCTTTTCATTCCAGATTTTTTTCCTCCAAAATTGGATAGAAAACTACAGACTGAACAGATGGTGCTTTATGATGCATTGTTTCAGAATGTGCCTGGAACAGGACATTAGAAACCTTGCTTCAGCTACACCACTGATGAATCTATTTAGGTCACTATGATTCTTTCCTATAATTCATGCACTTACTATTATCCTGGTGTATTACTTTATACACCAATTTACATATTTTCCATTATGAATTATGTAGTGGTTCAGTGGTCTTCTGCTCAGCTTATATTAATTCTTTAACCATTACCTGCTTCCTTCTGCATGTGAAAGAACATATTCTTATCAATTTGCAAACTTTTCTTAAACTGCTTAAGTTGTGCTTTTCGCTGATGATCTTGTCAAAGGCTGAAGGCGACACGGTGGCGTAGCGGTAGAGTTGCTGCCGTACAGTGCCAGAGACCCGGGTTTGATCCCGATTACGGTGCTTAAGAAAGAACTGCAGATGTTGGAAAAATCGAAGGTAGACAAAAATGCTGGAGAAACTCAGCAGGTGAGGCAGCATCTGTGGAGCGAAGGAATAGGTGATGTTTTGGGTCGAGACCCTTCTTCAGACACCGTTTTGGGTCGAGACCCTTCTTCAGACCGTTCTCTCCTGAATTTTTGTCTACCTCCGATTACAGGTGCTGTCTGTACGAAGTTTGTACGTTCTCGCTTTGACCACGTGGGTTTTCCTGGGTGCCCCAGCCTCCAATCACACTCCAAAGACATGCAGCTTTGTAAGTTCATTGGCTTTGGTATAATTGTAAATTGTCCCTAGTGTTTAGAGGAGTGCTAGTGTACGGGGTGATCGCTGGTCGGCGCAGACTCGGTGGCCCCAAGTGCTTGTTTCCGCACTGTATCTCTAAAGTCTACAGTCTAAAGCTTCTTGGTAATACATGCCTTTCTCTGCAAGAAGACACAATGTCAAAATGTTCATGAATGTTCCCGTTGCAGTATCTTCATCTTGGAAAGCCAAGTTAGCATTAAATACATAGAGCACAGTCCTGCCCCATTATCAAGGCTGCCATTGAGATGGCCAACAGCTTCAAGTTCCTAGGCCCAGTGCAAATTGGAGGAACAGCACCTCATATTTCGCTTGGGTAGTTTACACCCCAGCGGTATGAACATTGACTTCTCTAACTTCAGATAGCCCTTGCTTTCTCTCTCCATCCCCTTCCCCTTCCCAGATCTCCCACCAGTCTTACTGTCTCCGCCTACATTCTATCTTTGTCCTGCCCCCTTCCCTGGCATCAGTCTGAAGAAGGGTCTCGACCCGAAACGTCGCTCATTCCTTCTCTCCTGAGATGCTGCCCGTCCCGCTGAATTGCTCCAGCATTTTGTGTCTACCTTCAAGTTCCTAGTCATCCATATCACCAGCACCCTAACCTGGTCGCTTCACACTGATGAAGTGATCAAGAAAGCACATCAGTGTATTTACTTCCTTAGTCATCTAAGAAGATTTGGCATGTCCAAGGGGATTCTCCCAAAAAGCCTAATAGAAAATATTCTGATCTGATGCATCTCAGCCTGGTATGGTACCTGCCTTGTTCTTGACAGCCGGGACCTGCATAGAGTGGTGAACATGACCCAGTCCATCATAGATTTCAGAAGAGACTGCAAATGCTGGAACCAGTTGCAAAAATAAAGGTGAGCAGTTCCAGGAACTCAGTGGGTCAGGCAGCGTTTGTGTAGGGAAATGGATAGTCGACGTTTCAAGTCGAGTCTGGATGAAGGGTCTCGACCCGAAACCTCCACTGTCCATTTCCCTCCACGGATGCTGCCTGACCAGTTGAGTTCCTGCACCTGGTCTTCAGCGCTGTGAGGCAGCAGTTCTACCAGCTGCGCCACCCTAACTTCTTAAGGGAAATTGTGGATAACTAATAAATATAGCTTTGGCAGCAATATCCACATCCCGGGAATGAAATAATGTTGAGACTGATATGGAACTAATAATTCTAGACCCTATCATCAAAACCATTCTCCATCAATGTCAGATCTGTAGTGCCAATTATGGTTTAGTTGGTAGCTCTCGTGCCGATGAGTCAAAGGTTGTAGGTTTAAATCACAGACTGCACTTAGACAAAAGGCTGGATATCCATTGCATTACTGAGGGAGTGGTATATCATCAGCAATGCTGCCCCCCGGCTGAGAAATCAAACACTGCCCCACTGTAGGTTGTAGAAACAAAGAACTACAGATGCTGGCTTACAGAAAATGACACAAACTCCTGGAGTAACTCAATGGGTCAGGCAGCATCTCTGGAAAACATGGATGGGTGACAATGTGGGTCGGGATCCGAAACATCATCAATCCATGTCCTCTAGAGATGTTGCCTGGCCCGTTGAGTTGTTCCAGCACTTCGTGTCCAACTGTAGGTTCTTGGGTGGGAATAAAAGGTTGCAAGGAAAATAACGGAACAAGATATCCAATAGGTTTTTTGCGATATTCCTGGTGTCTTGGCCAATATTTATCCCTGGATTAACATCGTTAAAACAACTGACCTGGTCATTACCACGTTTCTACTGTGGGAGCTTGCTGGGCTGAATGTTTCTGACATTACAAAACTGGATGCTCCATTACTATACTGCATGCTCCATTACAATACCGAATGGTCCCTGACAATACTGAATGCTCCATTACAATACTGTGTGCTCTATTACAACACTGGATGCTCTATTATGATACTGGATGCTCTATTACAGTTGTTCAAGAAGGGACTGCAGATGCTGAAGAAGGTGAGTTTCGGCCCGAAACGTTGCCTATTTCCTTCGCTCCATAGATGCTGCCGCACCCGCTGAGTTTCTCCAGCATTTGTGTGTACCTGTTCTATTACGGTGCCGTATGTTCTATTACACTACCAAATGCTCCATTACAATACCAAATCTTAATTATACCAGGTGTTCAATTACAACACTGAATGCTCTAATACAACATCAGATGATGTATTACACTACCAAATGCTCTATTACAATACCAAGCATTCTATTACAACATTGAATGCTCTATTACAATACCAGGTGCTCGATTACAATACTGGATGCTCTATAAATTGGTCTTTTGGTGTAACATATTATTAGATGTAATGAAAGATCTATGTAAGTGCAAACATTATTTCTTCTTTGAAAGTCTTGTGCTTGAAGGGAATTTATAGAATCGTTACACCACAGTAGAAAGCCTTTCAATCCATCACATCCTTGCCAGCTCCCCACAGCACAACCCAGTCCGTATAATTTCCCCTTTATTTCCCCAGAGCCTATCCAGTTAATTTCCCTCTTGTAGCTTTCTTAATTTAAAAAAAAATGTCCAGCATGAATTATGATTGGGATGGAATGTCTATGAGCCGCAGATAAAAGACAAGTCTCTGCATTCCTATTTAATCAGTCACTCAACAACTCTGATTAACTAAGCACAACAGAAGAGAATTAGTCAATCCATCAATTTCACACAAAAGTGAGTCGACTGCTAAAAATCCATTACTTGTTCTTACATAAATTTGGCCGCACATTGATAGTATTCTGTAAGCTGGGCATTGAACACAAGATAATTGTGGAACGTTTTATACTTGGACGATTTCATATACAAATGTTATCTTTGGATCCAAATTTCCATTCAGTGGGAGTGGGTGGGAATTTAATTGCTTGATCAGATTTATGATACTTGGATTATACCTACAGGTATTCTTAGATTAGCTGTACAACTAATTAAGTGTAGGAAAGCTTCTGGCGCTCAGAGGCAGCTTCGACATGGAATGGGCAGCATATACGGAGAGGGAAGTAGTGTAGTTTAGTTTAAGAGAAGCAGCGCAGATACAGGCCCTTCTGCCCACCGAGTCCATGCCGACCAGCGATCCCCGCACACTAACGATATCCTACACACTAGAGAAAATTTACAATTATACCAAGCCAATCGACCTACAAATCCTTACATCTTCGGAGTGTGGGAGAAAACCGGAGATCCCGGAGAAAACCCAGGCAGGTCACGGGGAGAACGTCCAAACTCCGTACAGGCAGCACTCGTAGTCAGGATCGAACCCGTGTCTCTGACGCTGTAAGGCAGCAACTCTACCGCTGCGCCACCGTGCCGCGCTGTTGATCGGATGTGTTGAGTCAATAACCTTTGCTCAAAACTGGGGAAAGTGCAACAGATTTCACACACAGAGGCAGGAAATGAGGGAGGGGAGGGAAGATCGAAGAGAAGGTCTGTACTGAGATAGCAGTAAGACTAGTTGGGATGGGAGAAATTTGCAGTACAGAAGGAAACAGTCAGTCTCTTGCCTCCCGCAAAAAGGATACCTGGTCTGATCTCATTTTCTGGATCTTCATCCAAAATCATATTGGTTGGGGCACACATCAGGGTGCATTTTAAAAGTTCAGCGTTTATGTCTAATCCAGCTTTGGGTTTCAGACTGGGCCACTATTCGTAATTATGCGAACCTCTTTGAAATTTCCCCATAGCCTCCTCGGTTCCAAAAGTAATCAACCCCAGCCTTTCCAATCTTTCCTCAATACTAAAACTTTCCACTTCTGACAATATCCTGGTACTCCTGCATTCACTACAGTGCAATCAAACCTATCTCAGAATCTGGAAACTATAATTGTACACAATACTCCAGCTGGGCCTTCTCAAGTGTTTCATAGATTCCAGTGTAACCACACTCCTCTGAAGTAATGAAACCAACATACACTTCTTACTGCAACGGTACTGCTGCTAACACTGCTGATTTAACCCACTTACTTTTAAAGATTACAGCCTGCAAACAGGCCCTTCGGCCCACTGAGACCATATTGACCATCGATCACCTGTTCACACTAGTTCTATGTTATCCCACTCCCTAAACTCTAGGGGCAATTTGCAGAGGACAATTAGGCTACAAACCTGCACTTGTTTTAAATGTGGGAGGAAACCGGAGCACCCAGAGGAAACCCACGTGGTCACAGGGAGAATGTGTAAACTCGGGTCTCTGGCCCTGTTTGACAGCAGCTCTACCAGCTGTGCCACAATGCCACCTGCTTGTACAACTATAATTGACTTATTTCTTCCCTGCGCATCATATTGGCCCATCGTGGCTTATTTCCACCTCTGCTTCTCTGATATACAATACCTTAAGAATAAAATATCTCATATGTCTTCTTTATCATCAAGACTTCATGCCCTGTGATTGGTGGATATGCACTTCAATTTTCCTTTGTTTCTATGCATCTCTTTGAATCTACTATATATCCCGTTGCTTTGTTTGTCCTCATGAAATGCATTAGTTCAGAGATACAGAATAGAATCAGGCCCTTCGGCCCGCCGAGTCCCTGCCGACCAACGATCACCCATACACTAGTTCTATGTTATTCCAGTTTTGCATCCTACACACTAGGGGCAATATGCAGAGGCCAGTTAACCTACAAAGCTGTACGTCTATGGACTGCGGGAGGAAACCTGAGCACCCAGGGAACACCCACACGGTCCCAGGGAGAACGTACAAACTCCATACAGACAGCACCAGTACTCAGGATCCAACCCGGGTGACTGGCGCTGTAAGGCAGCAACTCCACCACTGCGATACTGTACCGCCCAAACCTACGCGGCCACAGGGGAAAGGTACAAACTTTGTGCAGACAGCACCCATGGTTAGGGTTGAAGCCAGGTGTCTGGCACTATAATGCAGCAACTCAACCACTACACTACTGTGCAGTTCACAGTTCCTCAGCGTATTGCCCTCCCAACAGTCCATCGGTATCTCACTTTTTCTCTTATTATCGAGTCCACACACAAGATTAGAGGTTGTTCAGCCACAGCTGAACCCACTTCTTGGCATCTACACAATGGTGTCTGTCTTGTGCTTCTTGTGCGCGGTGGTGGAAAGATTGGTGGAAGCAGGGCCGCGACGTGAACGCTCTTTCCTTGACCCCGGTCTCTCACTGATTCCACACCTTACTTCCAAGCTAGACATTTTTTTTACATAATCACATTCCACTTAAGCCTAAGACATTAATATAATGGCAAAAACACAAGAGACTCAATACTGAGACCTGGGGCATCCCATATAAATAACCTCAGACTCATAAAAACATCTGTCGTCCATTACTCCATTCTTCCTGTCGCCGGGCCAATTTTGGATCCAACTTGCCAGCTTCCCTTGGAACCTATGGACTTTCTCATTTTGGCCAGTTTGCCCCAGGTTATTTGCCAAATTCCTTGTAGGTTATGACAGCTCTCCTCATCAACTCTACTCAATGGAACAACTAACAGAGGGATCTCAGCCCTTTGCGTTCTGCAAACAAGTTAATTTGACACAATCTTCCCTTAAAAATCCTTGATTAATCCGTGCCTTTCTAAATGGCTATTCACAATGTCCCTCAGATTTTTTTCTCTCCATAACATTTAAGAAACATTTGGCCAGGTACATGGATAGGACGGGTTTAGAGGGATATGGGCCAAACTCAAGCAGGGTGGGTGCAGTCACCCCACTGGTATTTCCAGTATTCAACTAGTGCAGGTGGGACATGTTGGTCAGTGTGGGCAGGTTGGGCCGAAGGGACTGTTTCCACGCTGTATCACTCTATGACTCGATGACTATAAATCACCCACTGCTGCAACTGGATTGACTTATATCATCAGTCTATCCTTTTAGTCCTTGTTAAACAAGAGCGGCGCAATAACGCAACGGTGAAGCTGTTGCCTCACAGTACCAGAGACCCGAGTTCGATCCACACCTCGGGTGCTGTCTGCACGGAGTTTGTACCTTCTCACTGTCACCGCATGGATTGGAGTGACACAGTGTCGCAGCTGTGCCCTGTCTATTGCTGTTATTTAATCCCACCCTTGAGATTGTGGTGTCCTCCAGGGCTTTTAATGTTATCTTTGTTTTCTGCGATATTACTTAGTAGGGACTGGGCATTGAGTTAACTATGGATAGTAGGTAGAAAGTATAGAAATAACAGCATGGTGGCGCAGCGGTAGAGTTACTGCCTTAAGGGGCTGTCCCACTTGGGCGACCTAATCCGCGAGTTCTGGCGAGTTTGCCCTCAACTCATACTCGCAGCATGGTCGACACGAGGTCTTAGGAGGTCTTCGTAACTCTCCTTTATGCTCGAGAGTGGTCTCCGCGTACTCGAGGCCTCAACTAGGTCGCAGCATTTTTTTCAATATGGTAAAAAAATGCCCGCGAGTAAAAACAGGTCGCCATGGAAAAAATCTATACTTTTTTTACTCGTAGGTTTAGTCATAGTAGGTCGTAGTAGGTCGTAGTAGGTCATAGTAGGTCGTAGTAGGTCAGCATGTTAGTCTTGGGTAATCAAGGGTAGTCGTAGGTAATCGAAGGTAGTCGTAGATAGTCTTCATCATAGTCGAAGGGAGGTCGAAGGGAGGTCGAAGGGAGGTCGAAGGGAGGTCGAAGGGAGGTCGAAGGGAGGTCGTCTTCACTCTCCACTATTCGGTGTCCAATTTTCCTGAAGTTAGTCGTAGCTAGTCGAAGCTGGTCTTCAACATGTCATTTTTCAAATTCTTCTAAACTCGCCAATTAGGTCGCCCAAGTGGGACAGGCCCTTTACAACAGCAGAGACCCACGATTGACCCCGACTACAGGTGCGTACTGACTGTCCTGTGACCTGCGTGGGTTTTCCCTGGGTGCTCAGGCTTCCACCCACACTCCAAAGACATTCAGGTTTGTAGGTCAATTGGCTTCTGTAAATTGTAAATAGTCCCTGGTGACGCTGGTCGCAGCAGACTCAGTGGGCCGAAGGGCCTGTTTTTGCGCAGTAACTAAAGTAACTAAAGATGTTTTGCAAAGGGCCTCAGACGTGCGACCAACTAACAAAGATCCTAATTCCCTTAACATTTTCTCCCTCCCTCTATTTAACCATCGACATTTCACATATTTGTCGTCAAATACAATGGCTGCATCAGTCCCTCGTTTAGTGAAGACAGAGAGAAAGCACTAATGTCAAAACCATATGTGTAAGAATGGAACTGCAGATGCTGGTTTACACTGAAGATAGACACAAAAAGCTGGAGTAACTCAGTGGGGAGAAGGTACAAACTCCGTTCAGACAGTACCTGTAGTCAAGGTCGAACCCGGGTCTCTGGCGCTGAATGCGCTGTACGGCGACAACTCTACCGCTGCGACACCGTGTTATTGTTGCTGGAGCAATTTGTTGTGATTAAGTTTAACTTATTCTCATTAAAATCAGGTCACAAGTATGTTTTTGACTCTGTCGAGACTACTTCTAGTGACTGGGATAATTTAGGTCAGTGGTTCTGCACCCGTGGTCAGGATCGAACCCGGGACGTAAGGCAGCAACTCTACCGCTGCGCCACCATGCCGTCTAACCCTCCAGATCTTTTTTTATTGACAAAACACCTGTTTGTGCTCTAAATGTGCTAATCTCCCTGGCATCTCACAACATAACCCTTGCCCTGGCCTTTAACAATGCAAAACAAATGCACAATGCAACCCTGTACCCTGATCCGCTCGATGTAATGGCCACTGCTCCCCCCCCCCCCCCCCCCCCCCCCCCACTGCTCTTCCTCCCAGGTGCACAGGCAGCTGTGTAAATGGTTGTTCGGTTGCTTAATGGGTACAGTCATCCCATTGGTATTTCCAGTACACAAGTAGCAGGCTTATGTGCTTTGCACGGTTGAAAACAACAGCAATATCAGGGTTAATGGTCTCGAGAGCCATACGTAGAACCATTACTACTTACCCATTAATTACCACAGCTAATGCAATTTATGGGTAATTTAATCTTTTCACTTTTTATATTGTTTAACAGCATTCCACAAGAGTTTGCGGTCTGCACTTTCTTAGTCAAACAGAGCAGGTAGCCACACAGTCATGCACCAGTCATCTTAATTGCTTTGACCTATTTTCCTTGGTTTCTGATGCACAGATGTTTGCTAAGGCTTGGGCTCCCTCTATTGTCCAGCTTCCATTCACAACGCATGGGGATCATAGGGTTCGTACGGAACCTGAAGCATTATCCAGTGGTGCGTGAGTGGTGCACGACATTCAGAATGCCAACGGGTGGGATTCATGTTCTACATAGTGGATGGGGTTTGAATGTGTGCGGAGCTCAGCGGCATGGTGGCGCAGCAGGTAGAGCTGTTGCCTCACAGTGCCAGCACATCACCTGGGTTCCGAGAGCTGTCTGTGTGGAGTTTGCACGTTCTCCCTGTGACCCTGCAGGTTTCCTCCGGATGCTCTGGTTTCCTCCCACATGTGCGGGTTTGCAGGTTAATTGGCCTTCTGTAACTTCTCCCTAGTGTGTGGGGAGTGGATGGAAAAGGTGAAACAGGCGCGGATGGGTGATCGATGGTCTATGTGGACTCGGTGGTCTGTTTCTCTAAACTACACTAAACTAAATTTCCAGCAGGCTAGACACAAAAAGCAGAACATGAGTATGGTTTACATTGTGACTGTTTTATGTGGCCAATTCTTCTGAGTTCCCAAATTCTATTCAGTACAGGCACTCTCTGACTTCATTAGCATGTGACTTATGTAAACTCACACACACACACACAAAAGCAATTCTTTAAGCCTACTGCTTTATTTCCGAGTTGCTCATCTCAATAGTCTCGGTAGCAATGCGCTTGTGCACATGAGGCCGTCTCCACAAGCCAGTACTGTTCTGGTGGATGCCGCCCATGACCTTCCGTGTTAGAGCTTCCATGTAGTCTGCATGTCGGAGCTCTCCATGTGGTCTCCGTGTTGGAGCTCCCCCTGTGGTCTCCACGTCAGAGCTCCACCCGTGGTCTCCGCATCGGAGCTCCCCTGTGGTCTCCAAGTCGGAGTTCCCTGGTGGTCTCCGCATCAGAGCACCCATGTGGTCTCCATGTGGGAGGTCCCCCGTGGTCTCCATGCCGGAGCTCCCAAGCGGTCTCTGGTTCGGAGCTCCTACGTAGTTTCCCAATGGCACTACACTGTACAAATAGTGAATTTATTTGTGTGCAGTAGCACTAACGTTCCCAGTTTACGTAACACCTGGCTTACGCAAGGGTCCTTAGGATGTAATCCTTACATAAGTCTCTGTACCTGTAATAGAAACATAGAAACATAGATATTAGGTGCAGGAGGGCACCATTCGGCTCTTCGAGCCAGCACCACCATTCATTGTGATCACGGCTGATCATCCACAATCAGTACCCCATTCCTGCCTTCTCCCCATATCCCCTGACTCCGCTATTTTTAAATCAAATCAGTGTAGCTGGGACATGTTGGGTGGTGTGGGCAAGTTGGGCCGAAGGACCTGTTTCCACAATGTATCATTCTATGACTATGACCCTTGATTCTGCTAGCCCCAAGAGCTCTATCTAACTCTTTTAAATTCATGCAGTGAATTGGCCTCCACTACCTTCCTTGGCAGAGAATTCCACAAATTCACAACTCTCTGGGTGAATAAGTTTTTTCTCACCTCAGTTTTAAATGGCCTCCCCTTTATTCTTAGACTGTGGCCCCTGGTTCTGGACTCCCCCAACATTGGGAACATTTTTCCTGCATCTAGCTTGTCCAGTCCTTTTATAATTTTATATAAAATACAATACAATACAATACAATATGTTTCTATAAGATATCCTCTCATCCTTCAAATCTCATGCTTCACCGTCCTGCTTTGCAATATCAATCTTATTATTATTCTTAAGCAGTCCCTTGGGATGGAACAAGGATGGGTTGCTTGCACTCCGGTTTTGAGGTGACAAATAATGTCAATGTGGGAATCAGTGATGGATGGGAGGATGCGTTTGTGGAATGGTTCACTTCTGCTGCTGACGCAGGGCTGCTGTGAAGTCCCAAAGAGCAGCATTTAGGTTCTCAGCACCATTCTGTGCTCCTCTTCCACTTTAATCTCAATGGGGATATTGCTTTGAACGTTTTTTCTCTGTCCACCGTATAATCTCCTTGCACGACAGAGCTATGTATAGGGTGTCTGTTTTGAGAGTGTGTAGTGAGGCATGCAAGTAATGGGGCCAGTCCAACATAGGTAACCAAGGATAACTTGGGCCTCTCCCGTCATGTACTATGTTTGTAACATATTCTGTTGTGCTGCAGCAAGCACTAATTTAATTGTCCTATCGGGGACATATGACAATTAAACACTCTTGACTCTTGACTCAGTTTTAGGGTTTTTGGGTGGGAGAGGAGACTAGAACCGGTTATAATATGAAACATGGTTATAACAGCGCCGACTACGGAGGGTTTATAGCCCCGACCACGGATGACCAAAGGAGGAGGTCTGACTGAACTTTGTTGCCTTCCACCACAGTGAAGAATGCTGTGGTAGATGTTTACATTAAATTGTATTGTGTATTGTGTGGTTTTTTTTAAGTGTGTCGCTGCCTGCCATATTCATTTCACTGCACCTTCGTCGGTGTATGTGACGAATAAATTTGATTTTGACTTTGAGTAATTTCATGTTCATAAGTGATAGGAGCAGAATTAGACCTTTTGGCCCATCAAGTCTACTCTGCCAGCCGATCATGTAGGCACAACCCCCTTCTCCCCTTAACCCCTGACACATGTAGTAATCAAGTGTTATCATGACAAAGATAAACAAAATCATGAACCAATTTAGGACTAATTGCCTCTCTTGCCAGAGAATAACCTCATTCACGGTCACCACTTCACGTTCTGTAGGGGGCGCTCCTCTGTGTGCAGCCATGTCAGCAGCGCGTCAGTTTTTCCAGCTTTATTTTATTTTTTAGTATGTTTTAAAGTGTGTATTTTATGTTTCTTCGTGTGTTTTGTGTGGGGGGTGGTGTGGGGGGGGTAAGGGGGAAACCGCTTCGGTCGCCTCCTCCATGGAGAGGCGACTTTTTCCAGGTCGCCTCCCCCGTGGCCTAACATCAAGGATCGACGCGGCCTTTCCCGGAGACGCGCCCGGGGCTTCAGCGGCGGGCGCAGCGTGGACTCTCGGCGTGGAGCGGGTGAGCCCTCGCTGGGGCTCGCTGGAGGGGAGCGCTCCGTTTCGCTGGCCCGGGGCAGCCGGCAGCCTGAAGTCGCAGCCTGAAGCCGCGGTCTGCAGAGCTCCAGCTGGTGCGGCGTCTACAGCCCGGGATCTCACGTTGGGGACCCGGGGGAAGAAGAAGCCATCACTGCCGGCCCGCGGCCAACTTCTACCGCGGGTCCGGCATGGACTTACCATCACCCCTGGAGGGGAGCTTCGACCGCCGGCCCTGCAGTCTACGGTGCTTCTGGCTGCGGCGGGGACTTTAAATCTCGACCGCCGGCCTGCGGCCTACAACAATCTAAAGCCGCGGTCTCCGGTGAGGAAGAGCCGATCCTGGACTGACTGGACTCTGGTCCTGTACACGGGGGGGAAATGGAGGAGGACTGGCCAAATTTTTGTGCCTTCCACCACAGTGATGAATGCTGTGGTGGATGTTTGTGTTACAGTTTTATTGTGTGTTCTTTATTATTGTACTGCTGCTGACAACCCAAATTTCCACCAACCCTGGTTGTGTGGCAAATAAATTATAATCTATCTATCTATCTATCTATCTAGTTGAACCTCGAGGTTCCAATGGTTTGATACGAAGGAGCCAACATCTTGGTCAACATTTGCCCCATTCAAATCCAGCAGAAACAGATGAACTGCCTTGGATTTTGTTTGTGGGTCTGGCTCGCGTAGAATTTTGGCTGCTGCGTTTTGTTTACATGCAAACAGTGACTACATTGCAAGAAAATCTGGGAGGCATGAAATTGCAGTGAAAGTACAAATCTATTCCTTTCCTACAAGCAACTTAATCTGAGTATAAGCCTGATGCAGCCAACAGATGCTTTTGACAAGCTAGTTAACTGCATGTCAGAATCCTAACGTAACTGCAGTAATTTTGGAATGTTTTACTGTGAATAAACAATGTACAGGAAATCGCGGTGCAGAAAACAACTGCTAATAATTCAAATCCCTGATAAGCTAACTAAACCTCACAGCAATTGTATCATCCAAGTGACAGGCAAGTTCAAGCTCAAGTCCGTATTTATTGTCACATGCACCAGTTGAGGTACAGTGATAATTGACTATACCTGTGGGGAATGGGAGCAGGAGACATCTGTACATGCGAAAATAACAAGGCTCGAGATATTTACACTGCCCATTTCCCAGGTATAATAATCTGCTCATTAAGACTTTTCATGATGTTGCCAGGAACCAACTGTTTTCCTGCGCGTCCCGTTTTAAAATTCCAGGAAGGGTGTGTGATTCATAACTCCTTTCTCACAACAACTTAGAATAAGGACATGATTCATAGCTGGGGTTGTTGGGCACAAGATTGCTATGCATGTCGTTCTGAAGCTAAAGAGTGAATTCTCATTCAAAGCTATTAAAACCTCATCCGTTATTAGACTACAAACTCAACCATTGGGATAGCTTCACATTTGTAACCCATCCTTGCTGATTTATTCGTTTTGATTGGCTTTTACTCATTTACTGATAGTCGTTGTATCCCCAATAAATTGTTATCGTTCTTGTGGATGTCATCTTTCCATAGTGACTGCAATACGTTCCATGTGAGCCTCAATCGTTGCTGGCCAATATCCCAAAGGGGCAGCCAGTTTCAAACATCATCTGACGAAGGGTTCCGACACGAAACATCGCTTACTCATAAGTGATAAGAGCAGAATTAAGCCATTCAACCCATCAAGTCTACTCCGCCATTCAATCATGCCTGATCTTTCTCTCCCTCCTAACCCCATTCTCTTGCCTTCTCCTCATAACCTCTGACACCCGTACTAACCAAGAATCTATCTATCTCTGCCTTTAAAATATCCATTGACGTCCTCCACAGCCTATTTCCTTTCTCCAGAAATGCTGCCTGACTTGTTGAGTTACTCCAGCATTTTGTGTCTATAAACCAGCGTCTGCAGTTCCTTCCGACACATTCAAACATCGTTTGTTGCACTACCAGAAAACATAATCATTGTAATTAAAAGAACTAGTCCAAGATATTCTTGCATTCATGTAGCCACAATATTAAGCAAGGAAACTCGAAGAACTACAAGTAGTATCTCGGGTGGCACCGTGCAGTGGTAGAGTTGCGGCCTTACGATGCCAGAGACCCGGGTTCCATCCTGGTTACGGATGCTGTCTGTATGGAGTTTGTACGTTCTCCCCGTTTTATCCGGATGCTTCGGTTTCCTCCCACACTCCACAGATGTACAGGTTTGTATTTGTCCCTAGTGTGCAGGATAGTGTTGGTGTGCGGGGTGATCATTGGTGTACGGTGTGGACTTGGTGGGTCGAGGGGCCTGTTTCCAAGCTGTATCTCAGAAACTAAGACTAAACGGAAAGCCAAGTTCAACAGATCATCTTCTATGATTTCTAACCCCTCGAATGTATTATCAGGATGCATCACAGCATGGTTTGGGAACAGTTTCATCCAAGACCGCAGGAAATGGCAGAGAATAATGAACGTAGCCCAGAACATCACACAAAACCAACCTCCCTTCCATTGACTCTATCTACAAATTACGCTGCCTCGGCAAGGCCACCAGCATAAACAAGGACTTCATCCCCGGACAGCATCTTTTCTCACTTCTCCCATCAGCCAAGAGGTACAGAAGTGTGAACATGCATAACTCCAGATGGAAACATAGAAACATAGAAAATAGGTGCAGGAGGAGGCCATTCGGCCCTTCGAGCCAGCACCGCCATTCATTGTGATCATGGCTGATCATCCCCAATCAATAACCGTGCCTGCCTTCTCCCCATATCCCTTGATTCCACAAGCCCATAGAGCTCTATCTAACTCTCTCTTAAATCCATCCAGTGACTTGGCCTCCACTGCCCTCTGGGGCAGGGAATTCCATAAATTCACAACTCTCTGGGTAAAAAAGTTTTTTCTCACCTCAGTCTTAAATGACCTCCCCTTTAATCTAAGTGTGGCCCCTGGTTCTGGACTCGCCCAACATTGGGAACATTTTTTCCTGCATCTAGCTTGTCCAGTCCTTTTATAATTTTATATGTTTCTATAAGATCTCCCCTCATCCTTCTAAACTCCAGTGAATGCAAGCCTAGTCTTTTCAATCTCTCCTCATATGACAGTCCCGCCATCCCAGGGATCAATCTTGTGAAGGACAGATTCAAGGAACTACAGATTCAAGGAACTGACAGATTCAAGGAACTACAGTTGCTGGTTTACAAGACACAAGGTGCTGGAGTAACTCAACGGGTCAGGCAGCATCCTTGGAGAACATGGATAAGATAGGGTAATTATAGGTCAGGGTAATTATGAACAGGTGATTGATGGTCCGCATGCACCCTGTGAGCTGAAGGACCTGTTTCCATGCTGTATCGATCTTTCAATCAATCCAAAAGTTTGCTTCCCAGCTGTTATTAGGCAATTGAACCATCCTATCACCAACTATAGAGGGTTCTTGACCTGCCTCTACCTCATTGGAGACCCTCGGACTATCTTTAATCAGACTTTACCGGGTTTTATCTTGCACTAAATGTTATTCCCTTTATCCTGTAACTGTACACTGTGGACGGCTTAAAAGTAAAATAAACTAAAATAAACTAAACAATAGCTTCTCCTCCCCACCCCTTTCAGCATTCCAGAAGGGCATTTCCCTGGTTCACTCATCATCTGCACCATCTCCGCCTCCTCCTGTGTCTTCCCATACAACTGCAAGAGATGGAAAATGAGCCATTTTACCTCTTCCTTTCTCACGATCCAGGGATCCATGCTCCTTTGGGAAATCCGACCACCTGTTGGAACTCCTTCTTCCGCCGTCTAGGCAGCGACTGAAGAGCGCAACCCCAGCGCTGAGGACGACACAGAGCTGGTCAGGGGAGGCAGAGAAATGACTCCAAGATTGCTTGGAGTTGCTGGACTGGGCGGATGTTCAAGGGCTCAGCAAAACGGCCATGCTGACTTCACTGGGAAATGAATGAAGGAGTATGTTCCCATCAAAACCATTCTAGTGTGTCCAAACCAGAAGCCTAGGATGAACTAGGAGGTCCATAATCTTCTGAGGACCAGATCTCGGTTTGTTTATTATGTCAGCCATTGAGTACTGTGTTTGCAAACCAGTTATTTGTACTGCTGCAACCAAGAATTTAATTGTTCTGATTCGATGCCTTAGCCAATTATACACTCGTTACTCTCTTGACTCTTGAATCCTTCCAGACGAGGCAGTAATTAAATTTACTTAATTCAACTCTCGCAATGTGGTATCTTCCACAATGGGGAAAGCCAACTGCTGGTTAAGTGGCACCCTTGATCCAGGTAAGGGTATTCCCGAGTTCCAGTCACCTCACACTTTAATTCTCCATCTCACTCTTTGCCTTTGGTTGGCTTAATAAACATCGATATTTATTTGTGTCATATTTGTATTGGGTTTGAAGGTTAATTTCCGTCTGTAAATTGTCGATGGAGTAGGGGGAGGGGCGGGGGGAGGGAGGGGGAGGGTGAATGGGGAAGTGAAATACCGTAGAACTAACATGAACAGGTAGACAGACTAACATGAACAGGTAAACAAGGAACTACAGATGCTGGTTTACAAGACACAAGGTGCTGGAGTAACTCAACGGGTCAGGCAGCATCCCTGGAGAACATGGATAAGATAGGGTAATTATAGGTCAGGGTAATTATGAACAGGTGATTGATGGTCCGCATGCACCCTGTGAGCTGAAGGACCTGTTTCCATGCTGTATCGATCTTTCAATCAATCCAAAAGTTTGTTTGTATTGGTGTTTGATGTTGTTCCGCTGCTGAAGGCCTGTACCTCTTCCTCCATACATATGGGAAGCCTGCAGTTTAGGTCTGGATTTTGTTTCCAGCAAACAATGGGCTCAGCAGGGAAGGCCACTATAAACAGTGACTGATTGAAGTAGTAATTGAGGTCGATGCCAATAGCTGTGGAGATCAAATTACTCGGAAATCGTGGTGCTCAACAAATGGTTGATATAAACGATGAAGATGTGTTGAAGGCCCAAGAACAAGCACTATCGAAGTGGCTGCCAGCATTGGAGGGGAAAAATGCAAATGATGGTGGTGAAAGACAAGCTGAAAACAGAATAATCATGAAAAACAGATGAGTTATGGTTCAGAAAGTCAATAAACCTGAATGCTTTTTTCACTATTGTCGATTATTTCACTGTGATTTTTTCAGAGAGGACAGTTTGGTGCAATGGGTCACCATATGGTTGAAGGGAATTCTCTATTAGCCATTATAGAATGTCATGTCAGAATGATGGTTCAAGAATCGCCAAGAGTGTTTTAATGTCAAATGTCCCAAAACGGAACAATGACATTCTTACTTGCACCAGCACAACGGATATGTAAACACAGTACTCTGAAAAACCCATAATAAACAACAATAAAAGTTCAGTCTATGTAAAAGAAACAGATAAATCAATAGACAATAAGTAGTGCAAAGTCAAAAATGTCTCCAAGTCTATATAGTTTGGAGCCTGTTTGGAGGTGGTAGTGTTTAATAGCCTGATGTTTGTAGGGTTGTGGTGCTAAAACAGGAAAGAAAAACCCAAGTGAAAATAATAATAATAATAATAATAATAATAATATCTTTTATTGTCATTGCACGTCAGTGCAACGAGATTTAGTGTGCAGCTCCACTGATGTACAAGAAAGATAAATAAATACAATACATAAATAAGCAAATAGAGTGAGAAACCAGCGGTGTGCCTAATTTCATGAAAAGAAATGAGGGTTCTGCTCATGTTTCTGAGGTACTTTACTCCTGAAGCCGTGTGGATATTTTGTGAACTATCTCCAATACAATACAATACAATACAATCCGGTTTTATTCGTCACATTGCACATAAAGTGCAAGTGAAATGAATTTGCCAGCAGCGGTACAATGATAAAGAACACACAATACACAATAAAAATTGAACACAAACATCCACCACAGCATTCATCACTGTGGTGGAAGGCACACAATTTGGCCAGTCCTCCTCCATTTCCCGCCGTGGTCGGGACCTCAACCCTCCGCACCCGTCGCTGCAGGTGTCCAGATGGTAAAAGGACAAGGTACAAGTCCAGGTAAGTCCAGAGTCGGCTCTTCCCCACCAGAGACCGCGGCTTTAGGTTGGTGTAGGCCGCAGGCCGGCAGTTGAAGTTTTAAAGTCCCTGCTGCAGCCAGAAGCACCGCAGACCGTAGGGCCGGTGGTCGAAGCTCCCCTCCAGGGGTGATGGTAAGTCCACACCGGGTCCGCGGTATAAGTTGGCTGCGGGCCGGCGGTGGTGGCTTCTTCTTCCCCCCCTGGTCCCCCACGAGGGATCCCGGGCTGCAGACGCCGCGCCATCTGGAGCTGTGCAGACCGCGGCTTCAGGCTGCCGGCAGCCGCGGGCCAGCGAAACGGAGCGCTCCCCTCCGGCGAGCCCCAGCGAGGGCTCGCCCGCTCCATGTCGACAGTCCACGCTGCGCCCGCCGCTGAAGCCCCGGGCGCGTCTCTGGGAAAGGCCGCGCCGATCCTGATTGTTAGGCCATGGGGGAGGCGACCTGGAAAATGTCGCCTCTCCGTGGAGGAGGTGACCGAAGCAGTTTTCCCCTCACCCCCCCCCACCACCACCCACACAAAACGCACAAAGAAACACTAAAAACATACTTTAAAACACACTAAAAAAAAAAGTTGAAAAAACTAATGCGCTGCTGACAATATAACAGCCAATATAACAGCCATCACACTCAATAAACAAGACATTATCTTCTATACTATTACTAAAACTCTCATCTTGACCACTGCGTTGTTTTTAAATTTGTGCAAAAACGCTATGCCATATCGCTATGATTTTTCGCAACCATACTCACCGTTCTCCTCTGCTCCAAGTGAACCAGGTTTTGTTCTGATCGGTGGAATATTAGAAAAGTTATGAAGGTTTAAAAAATTGTGAGATCAACAGATTGGTCTTCTCGCCTGTCAGTCACCATGAAGGTAACGCCCCTTCCGGGGGCGAGGAAAATAAAGACTCGGAGGCTGGCGTGAGTCAGTCAGCCCGGAGGCCATGAGTGAGAGTTGAGTCCAGAACTGTGAGTCCACAAGCCATTAGTAAATGAACTGTGAGTCCACCAGCTGTGAGTGACTGAACTGTGAGTCCACAAGTCGTGGCTGAATGAACTGTGAGTTCACCAGCTGTGAGTGAGTGAACTGTGAGCACAAGCCATGGCTGAATGAACTGTGAGCACAAGCCGTGGCTGAATGAACTGTGAGTCCACAGGCCGTGGCTGAGTGAACTGAGAGTCCACAATCCAAGGCTGAGTGAACTGTGAGTCCACAAGCCGTGGCTGAGTGAACTGTGAGTCCACAAGCCGTGGCTGAATGAACTGTGAGCCCACAATCCAAGGTTGAGTGAACTGTGAGTCCACCAGCCATGGCTGAGTGAATGAGTGAATGAGTGAACTGTTAGTCCACCAGCCGTGAGTGAGTGAACTGTGAGTCCACCAGCCGTGAGTGAGTGAACTGTGAGTCCACCAGCCGTGAGTGAGTGAACTGTCCAAGAATCCATTCGGCCCACAATGTCCATACT
Source organism: Amblyraja radiata (assembly GCF_010909765.2). Taxonomy (NCBI): domain Eukaryota; kingdom Metazoa; phylum Chordata; class Chondrichthyes; order Rajiformes; family Rajidae; genus Amblyraja; species Amblyraja radiata. Next base: position 64,374,731 of record NC_045964.1, read on the forward strand.
GGCCCTCTGGAAACCATTCCCTCTGGCCCACAACACCCATACTAGCCCTCCAGAAAGCCCCCCCCCCCCCACCCCACTGGCCACCGCCTGAAGCCGTCCCCCTCCCCCGGCTACAGGACGCTCCCCCCTCCTCCCGACAGCCCCTGCCTGAAGCCGTCCCCCTCCCCCGGCTGCAGGATGCTCCCCCCCACCGGCCCCCGACAGCCCCTGCCTGAAGCCGTCCCCCTCCCCAGGCTGCAGGACGCTCCCCCCACCGGCCCCCGACAGCCCCCTCCTCCTGCTGCAGAACGCAACAAGAGACGCAACAAGAAAGAATGGACAGAATAAATCTCCTCTTTAACGTATAAATTGTTGTTATATTTTAAGAGTTATTCACATTTTAAGCTTTAATAAATCCCTTTTCCACTTGCCGTGCCCATCAGCTGCACCTGCGCAGTAATACCTGCCTGTTCTACGTCACAATGGGAACCCAATGGGAGGGAATGGCTGCGCAGACCTGTGCATTTTTGGAGTGTTGGAGGAAACCGAAGATCTTGGAGAAAACCCACGTAGATCACGGAGGGGACATACAAACTCCGTGCAGACAGCACCCGTAGTCAGGATCAAACCAAGGTCTCTGGCGCTGTAAGGCAGCAACCCTACCGCTGCGCCACCGTGCAGCCCTGATTAACATGATTAACAAAATTAATTCCTCCTTAACACACCAGACTTGCATTCCAGGCAGTCCCGGTATTCTTCCGGCATCACAATAAGTATATTTCAAATCATTGGACACTTCACCACGTCGTTGCAGATGTGGGGCACAGACACATCACATCAGCACACAACATTGTCATTTTATTTTGGTTGGACTTCTCAAAAATGAAAGTCAATGCATCTTATTGACCGAGGATTTTTTTTTTAATATAATGAAAATCAAGCAAGTCTACAGAAGAGTAACACTAATTTATAATGAAGTACCTGTAAATTGATCCAAAATTAAAAACCCAGAAATACAACTTCTACAATTTCCTTTCAAATGCAAATATTGAATCTGCTTCTTCTAGGGAGGGCATTGGGACCTTAGCAATGCATTGCATTTAACAAAACTCTCCTCCTGCCCCACTAGTTCTTCAGACATCTACTGTGGTTTAAATCCAAGCTCACACCCTCCCTTCTCCTTCCCTTCCCTTCCCTTCCCTCCCCTTGTTGCTGACATTTCTGCTTTAGGTTTAGTTTCGTTTGACTTAGCTTAGAGATACAGCACGGAAACAGGCTGAACAGAGATCCACACACACTAGCACAACCCTACACACCAGGGGCAATTGACAATTTTTAACAAAGCCAAATTAACCTACAAGCCTGCATGTCTTTGGAGTTTGAGTGGAAACCGGAGCACCTGGGAAACCCCACTTGGTCACAGGAAGAATGTGTGTACAGACAGCAACAGTCCTCGGGATCAAACTTGGGTCTCTGGCGCTGTAGGGTCGTAACTCTACTGCTGCACCACCATGCCGCTATTTCGATACTTTCTACCTACTATCCATAGTTAACTCAATGCCTAGTCCCTACTAAGCAATATCGCAGAAAACGAAATGAACATTAAAAGCCCTGGAGTAACTCCACAATCTCAAGGGTGGGATTAAATTACAGCAATGGACTTGGCACATACCACTTTGTCAAATCAAGGTTAGGCTGGAAGACTGACAGACTTGAAACTTGACCTTATGCTGGAGTTATTTACTCAATCATCGTATTGGCAAGATACTCCAGACATTCATCCATTACAGCTGATGGAGAATCCCCTTTAGCCAAATGACAGTAAATAAACAGGACGCAATTAGAGACCTTTTGGAGGAATGAAGGAATGCTCAATCAAGGGCGATTTTGGTGCCAACTTCACATTTTCTCCTTCCATTGGGACTTCAGCTGAGGCTGCCATGGTTAGAGCCTTTACACAACCATCTTAGAGGGGAAAGTCACATTGTCTGGGTTGGCAAAACAACTGAATTTATGAGCTGAAAGGATAAAGTTTCGATCTTTGGCTTTGTTTTATGTTCCAAGTGACTGAGCTGTGTTACATATAAGAGCATAGACATTCTTGCAGACATCTTCATGCGCACTGCAGCCTACTTTAGTCAGAGGGTAATTAATCTGTGGAACTCATTGCCACACAGGGCTGTGGAGGCCAAGTCAGTGGATATTTTTAAGGCAGAGATAGACAAATTCTTGATTAGAAGGGGTGTCAAGGATTATGGGGCGAAGGCAGGAAAATGGGATTAGGAGGAAGAGATCAGCCATGATTGAATGGCGGAGTAGACTCGATGGGCCGAATGGCGTAATTCTACTCCTACAACTTGTGAACTTGTACTTTATTTCTCCTTACCATTTCTTGGTGGCGTTTGTTTCCTCTGCATTTCCACCCTCAGTATTTGTCGGAGCAGGAGCTGGAAAAGTCACGATTCTAAGTAGCTGCGAGTGAATTACCCGAAATCACATCTCTGCTTAAATAGGAAACACTCCAAGGGCTTTGTTTCTGCCTGCATTGCCTGGTATAGCATGACATTGAACCAGAGAGACGAGAAAGCAGCAGACTCTGCTCTATGAAGGAAAGACCACCGAGGGTGCGTAGGCCTAGTGAAGCTGTTCCTTTGTAAAAGTCAACATCAATTGGTAAAGCAGAGGAAATTGGAGGGGGCAAAGCAATACATAAGTTGGGAGCGGACTTGTGATTTTTATCACGACCAGGAGTAGATATTGCAACATATCCTCTCAAAGGGATTAATAACAAATTAAGTTGCTCATTCATGTTTAACAATGAAGGTTCATTTACTGAATCCTGCAACACACATGTCTTTATTTAACTTGTTAACATTCATTGGCAAGTTGTTTTGCGTTGTTAATAGCATCATAATGTAACAATATAAGAATTCGGACAAATGTCTCATTTTAAGATTATAATTTTGAACTTCTGGGGAATTTTCTTTGTAAACTCTTTGTACTAACTGTCTAGGAATGCAACAGGGACAAATAAGTTAATTGGTCTATGAGGTTTGCTAGGGACTTGTTTCCAAGGTGGTGAACCCAGTCTAACCCAGTCCCACAGGAAACATTGCATTTAAAACATTGACCTATGTCTCGTGTGGATGTAAATAATATAAGCAAGTGTGTTTTTGGGTTGTAAGCTATAGAGCTGTATGAGCCCCCTGTGTAATGATGTGGGGTAAGCACAAAGGGATCATTCAGCCCAAGTCAAGGACCCATTCAAACTATTTGGATTCCCATCAGCTGTCTCCCAATGTGGGTCCTACTGGTAATGGAACAATCTGTTATTCTGGGCAGTCTTCTTGGTTAGGTAATTGTTATGTGTGAAGTGCTTGAAATTCCACTTGGCTTGTAACTTGTAATCATGTCTCCAGTTCAAAATTTCTCCATGTTCCATTGTGATCTTAAAAAACTTGGGCTGCCTTTCTGCCTCGTTCTATTCTCCAATGAGACGGGGTTGGACTCGTTTTTTTGAGACACACAGTCTCGCTTTTCTTCACAGCTGAACGATTTAAGACCCCATGTCTCAGCCTTTGTGAAACGTCTCAGTATCTTTTATGGAATTAGAAAAATGTCAACACATGCGGAGAGCGTCTGCCACATTGTGCTTGAGTTAAGGCGAGCTCCAACACCACAGTGATCAGTTCCAATTCTACTTTTGGGCTATCTAACCAGGCACAACTCTCCAGGCACAGTTACATTCAATGAAAAGGACTTGGTTCCGTGAAGAGATCACGCCCTATGGCAAGCAGGCTCGTGAAGAATGCAAGTTATGAAACGTTATTCACCTGCAAAGCCAAAACCTGGGAGGGATATGGATCAACAGCTGGGAAATGGGATTATCCCAGAGAATGTTTTAGTTAGCACAGGCATAATGGGACAATAACCACTTCCTCAACTTCAAAATATCGATGATTCTACAGACGTCTAAACTTTGAGAATCAGAAGTAATCAAGTAATCACTGGAGAATGATGCACTTTCCATTTAGTGCAGTTTAGTTTAGAGATGCAGCGCGGAAACAGGCCCTTCAGCCCACCGAGTCCGTGCCGGCCAGCGATCCCCGCACACTAACACTACCCCACACATGCTAGGGACAATTTACACTTGTATCAAAGCCAAATTATCCTACAAACCTGTACATCTTTGGAGTGTGGGAGGAAACCGAAGATCTCGGAGAAAACCCACGCAGGTCATGGGGAGAACGTACAAACTCCATACAGACAAACGGCCCTAGCCAGGATCGAACCTGGATCTCTTGCGCTGTAAACGCTGAAAGGCAGCAACTCTACCGCTGCGCCACTGGTCAATTAACGTCGATATCGAACGTGCCTGAAAAAGATTGAGTTCAGTCGACTATACCTAACAATTTAAGATCCAATCCCTTCCCTGTCCTTTCACTAAACCACAAGTACTGATCCATAACTAATCAGCCCACTGTTGAATTCCAATTCCAGATATCAATGACACTTCCTAATATGTGGCAATCGCCTGCATTTGATCATTTCTACACATTTATTTTGTGGATGCGACAATATTACTCCTCTGATTTGCGGAAGGGCAAGTCTGATAAGGAGGAAGTGGGTTGAAATTAGTTTTGACATTCCAAATTAGTTTCATAATTTTGAAATTCATGCTCACAGAAATGAGGTAATTATTTCCAGTCCACCGAGGAGATTGTGGAGCGCGGGGGAGTAGCCAACGTTATTCCTTTGTGCAAAATGGGAAATAGAGTAATCCAGGAAATAGGATCAGCTGGATAATTATAAGGCTGTAAGGTTCACACCCATGTAGGGAAGCTATTGAAGAGGGTTATTAGAGAAAGGATTCACCCACAGATTGAAGAGAATGGGCTAATTAGATACAACCAGGATGGCTTGGTCCAGCTTATATCATGCCTTACAAACTTGACTGAGTCTTTTGAGGAGGTGATGAACGATATAGGTAGATGAGGGTAGACCAGTGGATGTTGTCAACTTTAGTAAGACATTTGACAAGGTTCCTTGTGGTAGGCTGATCCAGAAGATTAGACTTTAGTCTTTAGAGACACAACATGGAAACGGAGGCGGACTAATATAGGACCAGATGGAACACAAAAAGCTGGAGAAACTCGGCGGGTATGACAGCATCTCCGGAGAAAAGGAATAGATTACTTTTCTGGTCTGAAGAAGGGTCTCGACCCGAGATGTCACCGATTCCTTTTCTCCAGAGATGCTGTCTGACCCGCTGACTTACTCCAGCTTTTTGTGTCCATCTTCGGTTTAATGCAGCATCTGCAGTTCCTTCCTAGACATGGGACAGATGTAGCTAGGTGGAGTTTGGGTGGAAGAGAGGGGGTGGGTTGAAGGTGGAGACAATTACACAAAATTCTTACGCAGCTGGACACAGTCAATATAGAGCTTGATGTCTAGAATCAAGGATCACAATATCAACATAAGTGGCAGGTCGTTCATAACAGAGACGAAGACATTTCTTCAATGACTCTTTGGTTGTAGAGGCTCAGTCGGTGAGTACATTCAAGACAGAATTGGTAGATTTTTACACTTAAAGGAAATAAGAACTGTGAATTAAATACACACCAACAGCTAGGATCGTGTACTATGTAGCTGAGGAGGATACCAATGACATCAGTCTTTTAGCTAGTGACTAGAAGGTGACCAGATTACTGCAATGTGCTCAATGTTGCCAAGTCATTTGGCATTTCTACTGGGAATTGGACAACATTAACATTTTGGGATATCTCCTTACCGCTATTTTCCTTAAATGAAAATGGCATGATACAAACTCCGTCTTGAAAAAGGAAAGTAGCTCACAGTGTTTCTTTGGGCTGCCAAACAATATCACAAACTGGTAGAATAACAAGAGGAGAAGTCTGCCAGGATATCCCAATTCACCAATTTATTGCCTGGTGCAAGATGCGTTGCCGATCAATTTGCTGCTGTGAAACGTGAATAGTTAGCAATGGAACATTTTAACAATTCGCCATCTGTCATTACTGAACCAGCCTGCAAACAATCATCTGGATTTTCCAACAGGTCATAAGAATGTTATTATTAATGATGCACTGAGACAGTATTCAAGCCCATGAAACCCATGGCTGTCAGGAACCTCCAGCGTACTGGCAGGTTTCCACAACGGGATGAGATTTACACACCGAAGGCTATTTTATTCATTGTTTAAAAAAATAAAATCATTAATGCCTTTCAAATAAAAGCCAAACTTTCAAATGAGGCCAAAATATTGGCAATAAGTTTATTCTAATGTATGAATTAAGAGCAGGAGTTGGTCGCTCAGGCTTCAAGCTTTCTCCGAAGATAGACACAAAATGCTGGAGTGATGCTGGGTGACTTTTCCCATTCCTTCTCTCCAGAGATGTTGCCTGACCCACTGAGTTACTGCAGCATTTTGTGTCTACCTTCATTGTAAACCAGCACCTGCAGTTCCTTCCTAAACATTTCAAGCTTTCTCCGCCATTTGATGAGATTACGGCCAATCCTATTGTACCCTCTACTCTGCACTGATAAGTTCATAAGTGATAGGAGCAGCATTAGGCCATTCGACCCATCAAGTCTACTCCGCCAATCAACCATGCTGATCTATCTTCCCTCTCAAACCCATTCTCCTGCCTTCTCCCCATAACCCCTGACACCCGTACTAATCAAGAACCTATCAATCTCTGCCTTAAGAGTATACATTGAATTGCCCCCCCCACTACCTTCTGTGGCAATGAATTATACAGATTCACCAACTTCTGACTAAATAAATTCCTCCTCATCTACTACTTAAAGGTACATCCTTTTATTCTGAAGCTATGGCCTCTGGTCCTGGACTATCCCACCCGTGGAAACATCCTCTCCACATCTACTCTATCGAGGCCTTTCACTATTCGGTAATTTTCAATGTGGTAAACACAGTGATGTCATAGAAACATAGAAACATAGAAATTAGGTGCAGGAGTAGGCCATTCGGCCCTTCGAGCCTGCACCGCCATTCAATATGATCATGGCTGATCATCCAACTCAGTATCCCGTACCTGCCTTCTCTCCATACCCTCTGATCCCCTTAGCCACAAGGGCCACATCTAACTCCCTCTTAAATATAGCCAATGAACTGGCCTCGACTACCCTCTGTGGCAGGGAGTTCCAGAGATTCACCACTCTCTGTGTGAAAAAAGTTCTTCTCATCTCGGTTTTAAAGGATTTCCCCCTTATCCTTAAGCTGTGACCCCTTGTCCTGGACTTCCCCAACATCGGGAACAATCTTCCTGCATCTAGCCTGTCCAACCCCTTAAGAATTTTGTAAGTTTCTATAAGATCCCCTCTCAATCTCCTAAATTCTAGAGAGTATAAACCAAGTCTATCCAGTCTTTCTTCATAAGACAGTCCTGACATCCCAGGAATCAGTCTGGTGAACCTTCTCTGCACTCCCTCTATGGCAATAATGTCCTTCCTCAGATTTGGAGACCAAAACTGTACACAATACTCCAGGTGTGGTCTCACCAAGACCCTGTACAACTGCAGTAGAACCTCCCTGCTCCTATACTCAAATCCTTTTGCTATGAAAGCTAACATACCATTCGCTTTCATCACTGCCTGCTGCACCTGCATGCCCACTTTCAATGACTGGTGTACCATGACACCCAGGTCTCGCTGCATCTCCCCTTTTCCTAGTCGGCCACCATTTAGATAATAGTCTGCTTTCCTGTTTTTGCCACCAAAATGGATAACCTCACATTTATCCACATTATACTGCATCTGCCAAACATTTGCCCACTCACCCAGCCTATCCAAGTCACCTTGCAGTCTCCTAGCATCCTCCTCACAGCTAACACTGCCCCCCAGCTTAATGTCATCCGCAAACTTGGAGATATTGCCTTCAATTCCCTCATCCAGATCATTAATATATATTGTAAATAGCTGGGGTCCCAGCACTGAGCCTTGCGGTACCCCACTAGTCACTGCCTGCCATTGTGAAAAGGACCCGTTTACTCCTACTCTTTGCTTCCTGTTTGCCAGCCAGTTCTCTATCCACATCAATACTGAACCCCCAATGCCGTGTGCTTTAAGTTTGTAAACTAATCTCTTATGTGGGACCTTGTCGAAAGCCTTCTGGAAGTCCAGATACACCACATCCACTGGTTCTCCCCTATCCACGCTACTAGTTACATCCTCGAAAAATTCTATAAGATTCGTCAGACATGATTTACCTTTTGTAAATCCATGCTGACTTTGTCCAATGATTTCACCACTTTCCAAATGTGCTGCTATCCCATCTTTAATAACTGACTCTAGCAGTTTCCCCACTACCGATGTTAGACTAACTGGTCTGTAATTCCCCGTTTTCTCTCTCCCTCCCTTCTTAAAAAGTGGGGTTACGTTTGCTACCCGCCAATCCTCAGGAACTACTCCAGAATCTAAAGAGTTTTGAAAGATTATTACTAATGCATCCACAATTTCTGGAGCTACTTCCTTAAGTACTCTGGGATGCAGCCTATCTGGCCCTGGGGATTTATCGGCCTTTAATCCATTTAATTTACCCAACACCACTTCCCGGCTAACCTGGATTTCACTCAATTCCTCCAACTCCTTTGACCCGCGGTCCGCTGCTATTTCCGGCAGATTATTTATGTCTTCCTTAGTGAAGACGGAACCAAAGTAGTTATTCAATTGGTCCGCCATATCCTTGTTCCCCATGATCAACTCACCTGTTTCTGACTGCAAGGGACCTACATTTGTTTTAACTAATCTCTTTCTTTTCACATATCTATAAAAACTTTTGCAGTCAGTTTTTATGTTCCCTGCCAGTTTTCTTTCATAATCTATTTTTCCTTTCCTAATTAAGCCCTTTGTCCTCCTCTGCTGGTCTCTGAATTTCTCCCAGTCCTCCGGTATGCTGCTTTTTCTGGCTGATTTGTACGCATCATCCTTCGCTTTGATACTATCCCTGATTTCCCTTGTTATCCACGGATGCACTACCTTCCCTGATTTATTATTTTGCCAAACTGGGATGAACAATTTTTGTAGTTCATCCATGCAGTCTTTAAATGTCTTCCATTGCATATCCACCGTCAACCCTTTTAGAATTAATTGCCAGTCAATCTTGGCCAATTCACGTCTCATACCCTCAAAGTTACCTTTCTTTAAGTTCAGAACCATTGTTTCTGAATTAACAATGTCACTCTCCATCCTAATGAAGAACTCAACCATATTATGGTCACTCTTGCCCAAGGGGGCACGTACAACAAGACTGCTAACTAACCCTTCCTCATTACTCAATACCCAGTCTAAAATAGCCTGCTCTCTCGTTGGTTCCTCTACATGTTGATTTAGATAACTATCCCGCATACATTCCAAAAAATCCTCTTCCTCAGCACCCCTGCCAATTTGATTCACCCAATCTATATGTAGATTGAAGTCACCCATTATAACGGTTTTGCCTTTGTCGCACGCATTTCTAATTTCCTGTTTGATACCATCTCCAACTTCACTACTACTGTTAGGTGGCCTGTACACAACACCCACCAGCGTTTTCTGCCCCTTAGTGTTTCGCAGCTCTACCCATACCGATTCCACATCCTGCAAACTAATGTCCTTCCTTTCCATTGCGTTAATCTCCTCTCTAATCAGCAACGCTACCCCACCTCCTTTTCCTTTCTCTCTATCCCTCCTGAATATTGAATATCCCTGGATGTTCAGCTCCCAGCCTTGGTCACCCTGGAGCCATGTCTCCGTGATCCCAACTATATCATAGTCATTAATAGCTATCTGCACATTCAACTCATCCACCTTATTACGAATGCTCCTTGCATTGAGACACAAAGCCTTCAGGCTTGTTTTTACAACACTCTTACCCCTTATACAATTTTGTTGAAAAGTGGCCCTTTTTGATTTTTGCCCTGGATTTTCCGGCCTGCCACTTTTACTTTTCACCTTGCTACCTATTGCTTCTACCCTCATTTTACACCCCTCTGTCTCTACGCTCACACATTTAAGAAACCCTTTCCCTTTAACTCCATCCTCCACTAGCCCATTCGACACCCCACCCCCCTTATTCAGTTTAAAACCACCCGTGTAGCAGTGGCAAACCTGCCTGCCAGAATGCTGGTCCCACACCTGTTAAGATGCAATCCGTCCCTTTTGTACAGTTCCCCCTTACCCCAAAACAGATCCCAGTGATCTAAGAATCTAAATCCCTGCCCCGTGCACCAGTTCCTCAGCCACACATTCAGGTCCCGTATCTCCCTGTTCCTGCTCTCGCCAGCACGAGGAACTGGAAGCAAACCGGAGATAACAACCCTGGAGGTCCTGCTATTCAGCATTTTTCCGAGCTCTCTAAAGTCGCGCTGCAGAATATTCATCCCCTTCTTTCCGACATCGTTTGTGCCGACATGCACTACCACTTCCGGATGTTCACCTTCGCCCTTGAGGATTTTCTGCACTCTGTCCGTGACATCCTGGATCCTGGCACCAGGAAGGCAGCACACCATCCTCGCATCCCGTCTGTTGCCGCAGAAACCCCTGTCCGTACCTCTCACAATGGAGTCTCCCACTACAATGGCGTTGCCTGCCTTAGGCCTTTTTGGTTTTGGCTCAACAGCCCTATTCGCATCACAAGCCAGTCTGCCGCCCAGTGTAAACACCTCTTCTGTCCCGACAGCTTCTAAGTGGGTGAACCTGTTCACAAGAGGTACAACACCCGGGGACGTTGGCATTCCATGCTTCCCTCCCGTTCTCACTGTCTCCCACCTTCTCTCTTCCAGTACCTTAGGTGTAACAATCGTACTGTAGGACTTGTCGAGGAACGAATCAGTTTCTCGGACGAACCGGAGGTCATCCACTTGCTTCTCCAGTTCCCCAACACGGCCTCTACCTGGATGCACCTCTCGCATTTGTAGCAGCCAGAGGCACCGGCGGTGTCCTTGACCTCCCACATACTGCAAGCATCGCACTGAATCAGCTTGCCTGACATCTCCTTCTTTCGTCTCTACCTCTCAAGCGTATTGCGTGGTCTCCTCTCCTCAGCCGAAGACTCTCAAGCCAAAGACTCACACTTCCCTCACAAGGGCGCTCACTCACTGCCGCTCGCTAAGAGCAGTCTTGCTTAAATTGACTGATAAATTGCCTGATTTACCAATTTACAAACCAAATTCCTCAGTTTTCAACTGTGTTCCCAGCACTGAAACTGTTTTCACTTCTCTCCTCCCACTTGGGCTAGAGCCAATCAGTCGTATCTCTTGCTAATCTCCTGCTGCTGTTGTTGCTCCCAAATCTACATGTCAATCCTCTGTTCATTAAAAACACATCGAATTGTGCATTAAAATGTTCAAAGACACCTTCCACCAACCTTTGAGGAAGGTTTCAAATACTCACCACCCTCTAAGACAACAAAAATGATCTTAATTGGGCAATAACTTATTTTAAACATTGGTTCTACATTTTCCCACAGAAGGAAATATCCTCTCCCTATCAACCCCGGAGAATCCTATTTGTTTCAATCAAAAGGTGATGAAAACTACAGCAGATACAAGCCTAGCCTATGTGAACAACACACTAATTCCAGGTATTGGTCCAGTAAACCTTCATTAGTAAATTAATATCCTTCCTTGAATAAGGAGGGCAACACACTGTACGCAATCCTCTGTGTGGTCTCATTGGTTCCCTCGAAAACTGATGCATGACTTCACTACTTTCGCATTCAATGTAAATGTTAGTTATCCAAATGACTTGCATATTAGCCCTTTTGTTTTCCATGCACTGAAATGCACATCCGCCTGCATGCCAAAGCTCTCTAATATTTCCCTTTAGATATTAGGCATCCATTTTCATTTACTTGCCAAAATGGGCAGTTTCACGTTCAGCGACCATATCTTTGCTCCGATTGTTAGCCTTCATAACAAGAGGAGTTGAGTATAGGAGCAAAGAGGTCCTTCTGCAGTTGTACAGGGCCCTAGTGAGACCACACCTGGAGTATTGTGTGCAGTTTTGGTCTCCAAATTTGAGGAAGGACATTCTTGCTATTGAGGTAGTGCAGCATAGGTTCACGAGGTTAATTCCCGGGATGGCGAAATTGTCATATGTTGATAGAATGGAGCGGCTGGGCTTGTATACTCTGGGATTTAGAAGGATGAGAGGGAATCTTGTTGAAACATATAAGATTATTAGGGGATTGGACACGCTAGAAGCCGTAAATATGTTCCCGATGTTGGGGGAATCCAGAACCAGGGCCCACAGTTTAAGAATTAGGGGTAGGCCATTTAGAACGTAGATGAGGAATAACTTTTTCACCCAGAGAGTTGTGAAGCTGTGTAATTCTCTGCCTCAGAAGGCAGTGGAGGCCAATTCTCTGGATGTTTTCAAGAGAGAGTTAGATAGAGATCTTAAAGATAGCAGAGTCAGGAGATATGGCGAGAAGGCAGGAACGGGATACTGATTGGGGATGATCAGCCATGATCACATTGAATGGCGGTGCTGGCTCGAAGGACCGAATGGCCTACTCCTGCACCTGTTGTCTATTGTCTATTGTTAAGACCACCAGCACATCACTCATTACGCATAGCCATTCAAAAAAGACCCATTTATTCCATCACATTAGCCAATTAGTCTTCCATCATATGTATCCAAGAAGTTATCTATTATTTGATAATCCACAATAACCTGGGATTTGCTACTTTGTCAATGCTTTCTGGAATTCTAAATAGAAACATAGAAACATATAAAATAGCTGCAGGGGTAGGCCATTCGGCCCTTCGAGCAAGCACAGCCATTCAATATGATCATGGTTGATCATCCAAAATCAGTACACATTCCTGCTTTGATTCCCTTGAATTCCATTAGCCCTAAGAGTTATATCTAACTCTCTCTTGAAAACATCTAGTGAATTGGCCTCCACAGGATTCTGTGGCAGAGAATTCCAGATTCACAACTCTCGGGGTGAAAAAGCTTTTCCTCATCTCAGTCCTAAATGGCCGAACCCTTATTCTTAACAAATGTGGCATTTCCGCTGGTTCCCCTCGATACAGGGCACATATATTGCAGAGTAATTAAGCCATCACAGAGCGACATGAAATTCTTAGAAATGCTCGTGAATAACCAGGAAATTTCTAAGATAAAAGGAGGAAGAATCCTGCACGGCGCTCCATTTAGCATTTCAGTAAACCTCTAGACAAGTGCAGTAAGTGTTTTGGGGACACAGAAAAAGGATCCTGACGCAAAATGGTGCCTGTCCATTTCCTTCCACGGATGCTGCCTGATACGCAGCCTTCCGGCAGTCTGTTTTTTGCTGCAAGTGTTTTGCATTCATATTCCAACACCCTTTGAATAAACTCCAACAGATCAGTTGCTTTCCAAGTTGTTTGATGTACTTGCATGCATACTTTTATGCATCTGCAAAATCGGCACACAAAGATACATCTCAACACCCATCATATTTTTACTCCACAAAGTACTCTGTTTTCCTGATCTTAACAATGCAGATAGACACAAAATGCTGAGGTAACTCCTTGGGCGGCACGGTGGCACAGCGGTAGAGCTGCTGCCTTACAGCTCTTGCAGCACCGGAGACCCGGGTTCGATCACGACTACGGCTGTTGTCTGTACGTTCTCCTGTGACCTGCGTGGGTTTTCTCCGAGATCTTCAGTTTCCTCCCACACTCCAAAGACGTACAGGCTTGCTATAAATGTAAATAGTAAGATTAAACGAGAACTTACCAGTTTGAAGTTCGATCTGTATTTTATGAGGAGTTACGATGAGGGATTACGTGAAGAAGCCCGCCAGGACGCATGCGTGTCATTCTTCAAAGCAGCGGTGTGAAATCACAGATAACTGTAATGACTAAACATAGTAAGATTAGAGAAGAGATACCAGTTGAGTATATGATCAAGGGTGGGAGCGAAGGGCACGTAATCCCTCATCGTAACTCCTCATAAAATACAGATCAAACTTCAAACTGGTAAGTTCTCGTTTAATCTTACTATTTTACTTCGGAGTCACGTGAGTGACTACGTGAAGATTTTAAAGCTCTGTGATTTCATGCCGTGGAAACGAGTCCATGCATCACGTCTGCCTTGATGACTGTAGGAGGAATTGTGTTAACATAATTTGGACATGAATTCGACATTGAAATCATAAAATTTATTAACACAAAATTATAACCCCTTTTTATGGGTTTAAATTAATTTACAGAACTTAAAATTGTTTCTGCAAACGTTCCAGGTTTCATTACTGGTTTGTTGTAAAATAGTTGGAATGTTTTTTTTTGTGTTTTTTTTCTCTTTTTTCCCCCTGACCAGCCTGCTGCCTTGAGGATTTGGTCCATTGGTACATCCAACTGTATCGCTGCCGATGTAGCTGCAGCCCTGGTGGAATGAGATTTTAAAATATTAGTATCCACCCCAGCCTGTGTTAGCACCTGTTTCAGCCATCTTGAGATGGTCTGGACCGTCACTCTTTTGTGTGGTTGCTTGTGGCTGACCAGAAGTGCCTTCTCATTGCCTCTTATGGTTTTCGTTTTCTCCATGTATAACGACAAATGTCTTACTATACAGAGATCTGTTGGGTATGACCTAAATTGTATATTGAGGCCTGCTGATCCCTGTCTGTTCTGCTTTACTAATTCATAGATATGAAACGTAATATTTTCAGTTGAGGAAGTCATGTTGTCCAGTCTTAGTTTATGCAGTGACTGTACCCTCTGTGCCGTGACCAATGCCATTAGCATGACTGTTTTTAATGTCAGTCTGTGTAGGGACAGAGCTGTTGCTGGAGACCAATTCCTGAGTATCGTCAGGACAATACTTACATCCCATATTTGGGAGTACCTGGTTCTTGGGGGATTAGTATTAAAATTCCCCTCATAAGTTTTGTTACCAGTGGGTGAGTCCCAACAGAGTAACACTCTGTCCCCTGCCATAGGTAAGTCGATAGGGCACTTCTGGCGCAGTTGATGGCACTGTAACTGCGCCCCTCATCATAGTGGAGGCCTGTCAGATATTCCAGAACAGACGGGATGTTCATGTCTCTGTGGGTAATGTTGTTTTTGTG
Source organism: Amblyraja radiata (assembly GCF_010909765.2). Taxonomy (NCBI): domain Eukaryota; kingdom Metazoa; phylum Chordata; class Chondrichthyes; order Rajiformes; family Rajidae; genus Amblyraja; species Amblyraja radiata. The sequence continues at coordinate 64,389,792 of NC_045964.1, forward strand.
ACAATGCATCTCCCACTTCCTGATATAGACCAGATACTGTTTTTTGGTTGACTGTCTTTGGGCCGCCGAGATCATGTTCACTGTTCGGTCCGTCAGTCCCAGTTGTAGTAGAGGTGTTTTTAAACTCTACAAATTAATAAGTTCAAATGGTTATGGCATGGGTGGCTATCCCTTGTTACGGGATGTAGCAATAAATCTGGTCTATGTGGGATGGTGATACATGGTTCTAATACCATGTTTAGTACCACTGGGAACCATGGTTGAGTAGGCCAATCGGGTACTACCAAAATACCAGACGCAGAGTCTTGTTGCATTTTCTTTAATACCCGACTGATGAGGCAGAAAGGAGGGAATGCGTAAATAAACAATTTCCCCCAATGCAGCGAAAATGCATCTGTCGCCGCTGCCCCAGGGTCTGGTTCCCATGAAACATAATTTGCTAACTGGTGGTTAAGTCTGGATGCGAATAGATCGATATCTGGTGTTCCATATCTTGCTGTAATATCAGCAAATACTTTTTTATTCAACATCCATTCGGTGTTTTCATTAAATTTGCGTGACCTGGTGTCTGCCACTAAATTTAGTCTTCCTGGTAGGTAAGTGGCTGATATCCAAATATCTCTCTGGATACACCATTGCCAAATTGTATTAGCCAGATTGTCACATGATGTCGATTTGTTTCCACCCATGTGGTTAATGTATGCTACCACGGTGGTATTGTCTATCTGTAGTCTAACATGCTGGTGATATGACCCAGTACAATATGACTTTAGGCCATGGAATGCACCCAACATTTCCAGGTAGTTTATGCCCAGTGTGAGTAATAATGATGCCTCCTGAGCAGTCCATTTACCTCCACAGCTGGTGATGGTATTGGTGGCTCCCCACCCAAGTGCACTGGCATCAGTTTGTAGTACCATGGAAGGGTTACTGACAATGATTAGATTGGAACAAAGCCAGATGTTATCTATCCACCATTTTAGTTCCATTTTAGCTTTGATTGGTAGTTTCATAGGTCTGTCAAAGTGACCTGCATTGATTTTGAGTGCTTGTATTTTTGCTCTCTGTAAGTTTTGGTAATGTAGAGGTCCAAATTGTGTGGCTGGAAAGGCAGCCACCATTTTGCCAATTACTTTTGCTACCAATCTGATGGATGGTTTGCTGATGTCAATGAGGTTATTGCAAGCCTCTATTAAATCTCTAGCCTTTCCCTTAGGCAGAGTCACCGACATGTGAACTGAGTCAATGGTGAACCCCAAATAGTCCATAGTAGTGGAAGGCGTTAGTTTAGATTTAACTGGATGGATAATAAATCCCAGTTTTTCAAATAACTGTTTTGTGGCTGTTACGGTTTGTTTGGCCAATTCCAAAGTTTTGCCCACAATGAGTATGTCATCTAAATATGCCATGACCATGTGTTTTCGTTTCCGTAGAAACGCTAGGGCTGGTTTCAAAATTTTTGTGAACAGCCTGGGGGCTGATGATAACCCATTTGGCAGTGCTTTATACTGCCATAGTTGTCCCATCCAGTTGAATTTTAAGTAACATCTGTGGTCACCTCGTATAGGCACTGAATAGTAAGCATCTTTTAAATCGATGCTGGCCATGAAGTAACCTTTGGAAATTAATTGTTTAGCAGTAACAAAGGTTTCCATTTTGAAGTGAATATATTGTACAAATGTATTCAATTTTGTCAGATCTATGATGATGCGACAACCACCATCTTTTTTGTTTTTGGTAAATATATTGGACACGAATTCTAATGGTTCGTGTTGAGTTTGCTCAATTACACCTTTTACGTAAAGCCGCTCCAGTTCAGCTTGCGCTTCTGATTTTTCTTTATCAGAAAGCACGAACATTCGGTTCGGTATATGTTGAACTGGAGGGCTGTACTTGTGTATAAACTCTATTGTATATCCCTGGATACTGCTTAAGATGTAAGTATCGGTTGTTAACATGCTCAATGCATTCAGAAAAGAGTGTAATCTCCCACCAACCTCCATGCTCCCTGTATTTTGTAGGGAACCAGACCCACCTACCTCCATAGTTACCAGTGGCAGGTTTACTTCTTTTTGTAGGTTCTTCGCTGCTGTTGTTGCGTTGGTGTCTGGATTTGTGGTTTGGTTGGCGTTGGAGGTCCGCGCATCTTCCAAGAAGCTTTCACCAGTCATTCTTGTTCTGCTGGTGGGTGCGTAGGGGTGCTAGGTGTCTTGATGTGGTGTCCAGTACAGCCTGTTCTTGTAACTGGTTTAGAGACATATAGTCTATATTGGCAACTAGCTTTGGCTCCAGATTTTTACCAGTCTGGTCTGGCTGTATGAAATTGGACACCATGTCCAGTAGGTTCTTTCGTTCCTGCACCCCTTGCACACTTGTCTTTCCTTCTGCGGACCCCTCTTCCAGGTCAGCCCAGAACTGACCCGCAGTGCTCCCCTCTGATGAGATAGAAGCACTGTGCAGCCCTTCAAGAGGTACTGCTGTGGGTTTATCATAGGGCCCACTGTGACCCGACTCCATCTCCCGGAGTCTGTCACGTTGGAGCAAATGCTCCACACACCGCTCCATCCGGCTCCAGCGCTCACGGTCGCTGGCCGCCCGCGGTTGTTCAAAGTCGGACTCCTCTGAGTCCACGACCTTGTTTGTTTTTTGTCTCGCCTTACCGCCCGGCCGCGGAGTGGATCTGGCCGGTGCGGAGGCGACATCGGGCACAGCTGATCCCATTATAGGTGATTCAAGTGCCGCTGGCCGCTGCTAGCCCACCAGCTTTGTCGCAGCCCGTTGGTTTCTCCACCTGTAATCAGCATGGGAAAACACAAAAAGACCGCAGCTCTTACCTGCAGGTCCTGGTTTAAATTGTCGCTACGGGGGAAACGTCGTTCCACCCCGCCTCCTGCCGTTTTCGACTTGTCAAAAGTCGACGGCCCCATCTGAATAGTCTCCCGCCCGGCCGTGGTGTTCTGGCCGGCGCGGGACCAAAAGTCGGCACAGCTGATCCCTTACGGGCTTTGTGCCTTCAGCTGCTGCTGGCTCCCGCAACTTCGCGGTCCTCCCCAGCCAGCTTCACTCGCAGCACTTGTGGACACTATTTTGTCCAGCTTCCCCCCCCGTGTAAAAAGAGCGCGGGGAACAAAACTACCGCAGAGTAAATCACTTACCTGCAGGTCGCGGTTTCAAACTTACCGCTGCGGGGGAACGCTCCACCCCGCCTGTCGTTTCGCAAGCGTGAAAGCGATATGACACGCATGCGTCCTGGCGGGCTTCTTCGCGTAGTCACTCACGTGACTCCGAAGTAAAATTGTCCCTAGTGTGTGTAGGATAGTGTGAATGTGCGGGGATCGCTGGTCGGCGAGGACTCGATGGGCCGAAGGGCCTGTTTCCATGCTGTATCTCTAAACAAAACTAAACAAAACTAAACTCAGCGTCTGAGTTACTTCAGCATCTCTGCATCTCTGGAGAAATGAAATAGGTGACATTTCAGGGTCGAGATCCTTCTCCAGAGATGTTGCCTGACCTGCTGAGTGATTCCAGCTTTTTGTGTCTATCTTCAGTGTAAACCAGCATCTGCAGTTGCTCCTATACATTCACAATATGAAGACTGATATATATTTTAATATTATCAATTGATCATGCCGTTAATTGAACCTGCCCTTTTCATTGTAATTGATCCTTCTTTTAATGGTCTGCATTTAATTAAATTTTATTTTTTATATTTTATATTTAAATAATTTTATATTTAAATAATTATTTTACTTATTTAAAAGTAAGCATGCAGGTAGAGCAGGCAGTGAAAAAAGCTAATGGCATGTTGGCCTTCATTGCGAGAGGATTTGAATTTAGGAGCAAGGAGGTCCTACTGCAATTGTACAGGGCCCTGGTGAGACCACATAGGAGTATTGGATGCAGTTTTGGTCTCCTAATTTAAGGAAGGACATTATTGCTATTGAGGGATTGCAGCGTAGGTTCACCAGGTTAATTTCCAGAATGGTGGGACTGACATATGAAGAAAGAACGGGTCGACTGGGCTTGTATTCACTGGAATTTAGAAGGATGAGAGGATATCTTCTTGAAACACATAAAATCCTTACAGGATTTGACAGGCTAGATGCAGTAAAAATGTTCCCGATGTTGGGGGAGTCCAGAACCAGGGGTCATAGTTTAAGAATAAGGGGGAGGCCATTTAGGACTGAGTTGAGGAAAAACTTTCTCTGCCACAAAAGGCAGTGGAGGCCAATTCACTGGATGTTTTCAAAAGAAAGTTAGATTTAGCTCTTAGGGCTAAAAGAATCAAGGGATATGGAGAGAAAGCCAGAACGGGGTACTGATTTTAGATGATCAGCCGTAATCATATTGAATTGCAGTGCTGGCTCGAAGGGCCGAATGGCCTACTCCTGCACCTATGTTTCTATGTTTCTATCCATAATCAATTAACAGCACAGATTCACAGATATCACACTCTGCCCATGAAGCTAACCTGGTTTGCTCTACTCTTTTGCTCTCTGTATTTTGGAGAATAACGTTAAATAACAATTGTTAAACAAGGATTTGTGCAGTAAAAATCGGAGTGTAGGAAATTGCTGGCTTTTCCCTTAAGAGTCCAATCTAACTTCTCCATCGTGTCCACACAGCCACGAGGGGCAAATTTATGTTCTTGCCGCAGTTGTATCCTGCTGCATCTGGTTGTTATGTCATTGAGAAAAGACTTTATCCCACATCATAAAAACACATAGATTTGGAAGAAACCATTTTGAGGCACTGAGCCAATCTGGCAAGCTTCTCCCTAGTTTCCAATGGGAGGTAAGATGTCTTGTAACTGGTGTCAGAATTAGAATTGTGGCAGCCTTTAGACACAATGTCAGCATTTGGACATAGATGAAAAGAGCATTACTGTTTCACAGACTGAGTTGTTCGACACAAGTGAAGGATGAGGGAGAAACAACAAATGAACAACACATGCTTATTTTCAGGTTGTAAACGGGTATTGGTCAATATCTGTCCATTGAGTGATTTATGCAGTGTGAAGTAGAAATGGCCTTTTCCCAGCCATGGGGGAAACACATATAGAATCAATCAAAGATCTTGAATAACCACGCTGGAGTTTTGGATCATCGGTTGGGAAGATAGGGTGTGATTCCTACCTTTCACCAACATTTGTCGGCAGCCTTCCTCTATCTGGGCAATCTCTGTGGATCTTCAAATGACCTCTAGGATAAGAAATATAAAATTAGTACAGAGATTGCGAATGGATCCTGAAACTTAAAATGTTACCGACACTGGAATGCCAGTTCACATCTTTCAAACGCAATCCGCAAGTGGAATACAAGGGAGTAGCATTCATATGAAAACCTAAGGTAACACCGGGCGAGATTTTCATTCTACCTGTAGCACGCTGTGGCTGTGCATATGACAATATGCCCAATGTTAGATTTAGTTTTAGAGATACAGGCCCTTCAGCCCACCAAGTCCGCACCGAACAGCGGTCCCCGCACATTAACACTATCCTACACACACTAAGGACAATTTTACACTTAGACAAAGCCAATTAACCTGCAAACCTGTATGTCTTTGGAGTGTGGGAGGAAACCGAAGATCTCGGAGAAAACCCACGCAGGTCACGGGGAGAACTTACAAACTCCGTACAGACAGCGCCCGTAGTCGGGATTGAACCCGGGTCTCTGGCGCTGCAAGCACTGTAAGGCAACAACTCTACCGCTGTGCCACCGTGCCGCCCTGATTTGAATAAAACCAAGTGAACCAGCAACAGTTCAACATATACAATGCAGGTAAACGCAATTTCAAAATTTGCAAGTGATCCTAAATTGAGAGACACAGAGTGAACATAAAGAGTATAACAAAAACACAGGAACACAATATATAAAGCTACAGTAGGTGTATGATTAGGAAATTAATTTCTATCCAGTTTAGTTTTGTTCAATTTATTGTCATGCGTACCGAGATACAAGTGAAAAGCTGCATGTTATCCTGTCAGCTGAAAGACTATACATGATTACAGTCAAGCTGGCCACAGTGTACAGATACAGGATAAAGGGAATAATGTTTAGTGCAAGATAAAGTCTGGTAAAGTCCGATTAAAGATAGTCCAAGTGTCTCCAATGAGGGGGATGGTAGGTCAGGACCACTGTCTAGTTGCACCTCATGTGCAAGATGTTGAATTAAGAACCAACATATTATATGGAAGGTAAGTGTCTAAATGGATTAAAAGGACAATGGGGTCCAATTGTATATGTTTATGCTCTTGTGGAAGTCATAGTCAGAGTCATCCAGAACAGACCCTTCAGCCCAACTCATCCACACCAACCAAGATGCTCCATCTGAGATCATTCCATTTGCCGTCATTTGACTCATATCCCTCTAAATCATTCCTATTATGTACCCGTTCAAATGTCTTTTAAATGTTGTATTAGTACCTTCTTCAAGTACCTGCCCTGGTAGTTCGTTCCATATACCTACCACTCCCTGAGTGAAAAAATTGCCCCTCAGGCTCCTATAAATCTTTATCCTCTCACCTTAAGTCTATGTCCTCTAGTTCTTGATTCCCCAACTCTTGGTAAAATACCCTATGCATTCTCTCTATTTCCCTCCCCCATCATCTATTATAAAAGCAAACCGAGATTTACTTCCAGAGGGGTAGAATTAAAAAATAATATAATTATGTTAAACTTGTGTTGAATCTTGATTAGGCTTAGGAGTACAAAGCACAGACTGATCAGCAATCTATCTACCACTTGCCACAGCCCGGTAGAAAGCATTTTTTCAGGATGCATCACAGCAGGGTTTGAGAACTACACAACACCGCAAAGAATTGCAGAGAGTTGTGGACGCAGCCCAGACCATCACACAAACCAACCTCCCTTCCATTGACTCCATCTACATCTCACGCTGCTTCGGCAAGACCAGCAGCGTCGTCAAGGACGAGTCGCACCCCGGCCACTCCCTCTGCTCCCCTCTCCCATCATGCAAAAGGTACAGAAGTGTGAAAACACACACCTCCGGATTCAGAGACAGTTTCTTCCCAGCTGTTATCAGGCAACAGGATCATCCTACCACAACTATGGTCCAGAACTACTATCTACCTTACTGGAGACCCTCGCACTATCTTTGATCGGACTTTACTAGCTTTATCTTGCACGAAAGATTATTCACGTTATGTGTAGGAAGGAACAGGAGAAGCTGGTTTAAATCGAAGGTAGACACAAAATGCTGGAGTAACTCAATGGGACAAGTAGCATCTCTGGAGAGAATGAATGGGTGATGTTTCGGGTCGAGCCCCTTCTTCAGACTGATCACGTTATTCACATTATACCCTTTATCATCTATCTGTACACATTGGATGGCTCAATTGTAATCATGTATTGTCTTCCCGCAGACTGGTTAGCACACAACAAAGGCATTTCACTGTACCTAGGTACACGTGGAAATAAACTAAATTAAAGTCAGTATATGGGGTGTGCACCATTTATGACATGCAGAACACGCCAAGGTTTCTTTGTCAGTGCTTCCCAATCCATGACCCTCGGCTGGCAAAGGAGCCAGCCTGTTGCACATCATCATCAGCTCGTTCACCTCACAGTCATTTCCCTCACCATTGTTGGTCTACGTGTGGGAACTCCTTATCCGGCAGCATTGTGTACTTTCACCCCAAAGTGTTCCATTCTTATCAGCTATGCCCACACCCTGCAAAATACATTGTGGTTACCTCATTGTAGAAAGTGTAAAGAGGCACTGGAAAGGGTTTTGTAGAGATTTCCAAAGGTGATACCACAACCGAGTAGTTAAAAATACAATGATTACATCGCAAGTCAAGAAAAGGGAAGTTAGAATTGTAGTTTCATTTAGTTTAGTTTCATTTAGTATAGTAGTTTTGTCACATGTACCAAGCTACAGTGAAAAGCTTTTTGTTGCGTGCTATCCAGTCAGCGTAAAGACTATATATGATTACAATCAACCCATCCACAGTGTACAGATGTAGGATAAAGGGAATAACGTTTAGCGCAAGATAAAGTCCGATTAAAGATAGTTCGAAGGTGTCCAATGAGGTAGATGGGAGATCAGGACTGTACTCTATGGAGAAATAAAGAACTGATGATGCTGGTTAATACACAAAAGGATACAAAGTGCTGGAGTAACTCTGCAGGTCTGGCAGCATCTCTGGAGAACATGGATAGGTTAATTTTCAGGTCAAGACCCTTCCTCAACGTGATCTCTACAAAACGTGAGAGGGGTGAAAGTATTATAGCATGAGTTGTTCTCATGTTCTTTATTAATGTCCTGTCAATTCTAAGTGGAAGTGTTAGATAATTCTAACAGGATGTATTAGCCTACCCAGCTCATAATCCAACATTTCTTAAGGATGACATATTTTTCCTCGTACTTCCTTAAAGTTTTGATACATTGTAAAAAAATATTTCCTCCTGTGGGGAGTCCGAAACTACAGGCTACTAATATGAAAGACTAATTTAATAACCTACCAGGAAATTCAGCAAGGGCTTTTTTAGCACGGGAGTTATGAGTACATGATATGCACAGGCACAGGAGTGGTTTAGGCCAAATGCATAAGGGTACAGTGTGTGTAAATAGGTGTGGCAGCAGCTCTTAATGTATTTGATCCAATCACACCTAAACCAATCCCACAGTGCTGTCTTGTTCAGAAACTGAATGCTTTTCACAAGGGTAAGCGGAAAACTGTATCCGTTGTTCAAATTGTGGACTCTTATACATCGGCGAGACCAAACGCAGACTGGGCGATCGTTTCGCTGAACACCTTCCCTCAATCTGCCTGGACATACCTGATCTCCTGGTTGCTAAACACTTTAATCCTCCTTCCCATTCCCACACTGACCTTTCTGCCCTCTGTCTCCTCCATTGTCAGAGTGAAGCTAAACACAAATTGGAGGAACAGCATCTCATATTTCGCTTGGGCAGTTTACAATCCCATGGTATGAATATTGATTTCTCTCACTTCAGGTAGCCCCGGCATTCCCTCTCTCTCTATCCCTCCCCCACCCAAGTCGCACCCAACAAACAGCCTATTTACTTTATCATTGTTACATTTTTTGCATATCTTTCACTCATTGCTCTTTATCTCTCTACACCATTGTCTATATCCCTCATTTCCCTTTCCTGTGGCTTTCCGTCTGAAGAAGGGTCTCGACTTGAAACGTTACCCGTTCCTTCTCTCCAAAGGTGCTACCTGTCCTGCCGAGTTACTCCAGAATTTTGTGTCGATGAACTTGAATGAAAAGCAGTTTGGAAGTTTCCCAATTAATAGATGACTTCGGAATTGAATTGAAGATACGCGAATGAACTCAAGAGTGAGAGAAATGCAACATAATCGCAAGAAGAATGCAGTCTCTCCCTTTCAACCCGTTGGATTTAGCTTCAAACTTAGGCACAGGAATGGAGTGAAAGTTTCACATTTTTGGGAGAGTACAATTTGATGACTCCATCCATCTGAAGGAAACTGGCTCAATAAAAAGTTACAAGTGAACAGCGCAAGAATTTCCATGTTCATTACGAACATCCTGCCAATTCTAGCTGGACGTTTTAGTTTGCCAGGGTCATGACCTGACACATCCTGCAGATTACACATTTCTCCCAATATTTCCTTAATGATTTTCCTGTAGGTTATTCTGCCAACACACAAAGCTGAAAACTGAGCTGAAACGTGCTAAAAGGTGGCGATATTTTCTCGTTGATTGTTAAATAGAAAAGTAGTATAATTATCACACACAATTGTGATTGATCGATGTGACTCATTAACCCTATAATGCCGCCTGTTCTGTAGGATGTCTATTAATCTAGCGATGTTCTTCAATGAAATTTGTTCATACTTGGGAACATATTTGAAACTATTATTAAAGATGTTGCAGCAGGGTATTTAGAACAAGTCAAGGTATGCCAGCAAAGTCAACATACCTTTGTGGAGGGAAGGTGTAGGAAGGAACTGCAGGTGCTGGTTTAAACCGAAGATAGGCACAAAATGCTGGAGCAACTCAGCGGGACAGGCAGCATGTCTGGATAGAAGGAGTGGGTGACCTTTTGGGCTGAGACCCTTCTTCAGACTGAGGTGCTGCCTGGTCCGCTGAGTTACTCCAGCATTTTGTGGAGTGAAGTCTTGTCTGACCAACTCCAGGAATTCTTTGAAGAAGTAACATGCGTTGTGCATAAAGATTGAGCCAGAGAATGCATTCTGCTTAAAGTATAATTCGTGTCAAGAAAACACCATGGAACAGACATTCAGAAGTGCACCTTGTTTAACAGCAAGAGAGTTTGAAGGTTAGGAGTCCAAAAGGATTGGAGTATAGGAGCAGGGAGGTTCTACTGCAGTTGTACAGGGTCTTGGTGAGACCACACCTGGAGTATTGCATACAGTTTTGGTCTCCTAATCTGAGGAAAGACATTCTTGTACTCCCATAGAGGGAGTACAGAGAAGGTTCACCAGACTGATTCCTGGGATGTCAGGACTTTCATATGAAGAAAGACTGGATAGACTCGGCTTGTACTCGCTAGAATTTAGAAGATTGAGGGGGTATCTTATAGAAACTTACAAAATTCTTAAGGGGTTGGACAGGCTAGATGCAGGAAGATTGTACCCGATGTTGGGGAAGTCCAGAACAAGGGGTCACAGTTTAAGGATAAAGGGGAAATCTTTTAGGACCGAGATGAAGAAAACATTTTTCACACAGAGAGTGGTGAATCTCTGGAATTCTCTGCCACAGAAGGTAGTTGAGGCCAGTTGATTGGCTATATTTAAGAGGGAGTTAGATGTGGCCCTTGTGGCTAAAGGGATCAGGGGGTATGGAGAGAAGGCAGGTACAGGATACTGAGTTGGATGATCAGCCATGATCATATTGAATGGCGGTGCAGGCTCGAAGGGCCGAATGGCCTACTCCTGCACCTATTTTCTATGTTTCTACGTTACAACGAAAGACATCATACTGAGCAAAGACCTTACCAGTAATCCTATGGACACAATTCTGGAGACTGGACCTTCTGTGCTACATGAACCATGCATGAACTGTACATGAACCCTGACAAGGAAGATGAAGCTACCTTTCTCACTGAGGGGAAACCACATCTAGTCCTAGATGTAACCCCAACACAATTGGCAAACAATAGAACATAGAACAGTACAGCACAGGAACAGTCCCATCGGCCCACTATGTCCATGCTGAACATGATGTTGTTGAAATAATCTTCTCTGCCTGTACGTGGTCCATATCCCGCTATTCCTGCATATACTTCTGCCTACCTAAAAGCTCTTTAAACTCCCATATCATATCTGACTCCACCACCATTCCTAGCAGTATGTTCCAAATGCCCACTCTCAGTGTTAACTTTGCTTGATTACCTTACTCGCTACATTAAAAAAAACATGCCCTGCACCTCATCTTTAAAATTTGCCCCTCTCACCTTAAAGCTACGCCCTCTAGTCCTTGACATTTTCATCCTGTGGAAAAAAAAGGAGTGCATGGTCCAAGACTGCGTGGTCTAATATTTCCCAGTGTCTGCAGTCAATGCTTATGTGGCCATTCCAAACAATGGCTCCAAAATCTAGACATCGATGTACAGGATGTTCTCACTGCTAAACAATTAGAGTGACAATAGACAATAGACAATGGACAATAGGTGCAGGAGTAGGACATTCGGCCCTTAGAGCCAGCACCGCCATTCAATGTGATCATAGCTGATCATCCCCAATCAGTACCCCGTTCCTGCCGTCTCCCCATTTCCCCGGACTCCGCTATTTTTAAGAGCCCTATCTAGCTTGAAAGCATCCAGAGAACCTGCCTCCACCGCCCTCTGAGGCAGAGAATTCCACAGACTCACCACTCTCTGTGAGAAAAAGTGTTTCCTCATCTCCGTTCTAAATGGCTTACTCCTTATTCTTAAACTGTGGCCCCTGGTTCTGGACTCCCCCAACATCGGGAACATGTTTCCTGCCTCTAGCGTGTCCAAACCCTTAACAATCTTATATGTTTCAATGAGATACCCTCTCATCCTTCTAAACTCGAGTGTACAGACCCAGCTGCTCCATTCTCTCAGCATATGACAGTCCCGCCATCCCAGGAATTAACCTTGTAAACCTACGCTGCACTCCCTCAATAGCAAGAATGTCCTTCCTCAAATTAGGGGACCAAAACTGCACACAATACTCTAGGTGTGGTCTCACTAGGGCTCTGCACAACTGCAGAAGGACCTCTTTGCTCCTATATTCGATTCCTCTTGTTATGAAGGCCAACATGCCATTCGCTTTCTTCACTGCCTGCTGTACCTGCATGCTTACTTTCATAGACTGATGAACAAGGACCCCCAGATCCTGTGTTACTTCCCCTTTTCCCAACTTGACATCATTTAGATAATAATCTGCCTTCCTGTTTTTGCTACCAAAGTGGTTGGATTGTGCTCTGTGGCAGGCAGTGATTCCACTAGGAAACATCTGCTGGCCAGCATGGACCATCAGAGACACACTGCCAATGACATCCTTAATCACCATCTCTGAGTCTTGAGGCATCTTTGAATCATTCTCAGCTGAGTGACCACATCAGTCACGACCTGCTGATTGGAATGGGAGTAGCCAAGCATTATAAAAGTGTGGTTAAACAAGTCTTTCGACTCATTGCACCTCAAGGTTAATTTCTATTTTTAATGAATATTATTGCAATTCGTTTTAAGTAAATTTTTCTTCAATTTTGAATTTAAAAAAAAATCTTTCTTTATTTGTTTTTTTTTTAATGAAGAGATCATCGTAGGTACCAATAAGAAATGCCCGCAAGATATAATGTATTGGCAACAAATGCACTTCACCAGAGATTACAGACAATTTATACTGGATGACAGGAATTTATATTGTCCACATTTTAGAATTTTAAGGCTTCTTGGTTAAGACATTCAGAAATTTTACATTCTCTTCTGATCACACATTGATATACATATTGGTCTTGAAAAAAAAAAAATTCACTCCATGTTGACAGTTCAGTTTCCCCTGACTTGCTTTCTGGCATTCGTACCACCATGATATCTTTAGTCACAGACTTTAAGCTGTCAAGATAAATCAATCAGTTGAAGGCAGACAGGTTGAGTTAATTAATTGAAGACATACGGGCTGAGTTAATCAATTGAAGACAATTGGTTCCATCTGGTCTGGGCTCCAAATAAACCGATTATTTGCAACTAAAGACATTCACTTAAGCTGGATATCACAACGGGTTAGAACATTATCCTTCAACATCCTGAACAGTGTTAGGACACAGCCCAGACAAACAGTTGGGAAGTCTCCTTTGTCTTTTGCAAGAGTCCACTGTGAAATTTCAGAATGGGCATAGGTCCACACCACACAGCTAGTAACAGCCCCTCACAATAACTCTAGTTTCCCTCTCTCCTGACTCGCAGTCCGAAGAAGGGTCTCGATCTGCAACGTCACCTATTCCTTCTCTCCAGAAAAGCTGCCTGGCCCACTGAGCTACCCAGCGTCCTGTGTCTATCCGTGGTATGATCCAGCATCTGCAGTGCCTATGTGTTCAAAAGGGAACTGCAGATGCTGGAATATCGAAGGTACACAAAATTGCTGGGGAAACTCAGCGGGTGCAGCAGCATCTATGGAGCGACATCAGCTTTAGATGTCAGCTGATTTACATCGGTGAGACCAAGCGTAGGTTGGGCGATCGTTTCGCCGAACACCTCCGCTCAGTCCGCAATAACCTACCTGACCTCCCGGTGGCTCAGCACTTCAACTCCCCCTCCCATTCCCAATCCGACCTCTCTGTCCTGGGTCTCCTCCATTGCCAGAGTGAGCAACAGCGGAAATTGGAGGAACAGCACCTCATATTCCGTCTGGGGTCCTTGCGTCCTTAAGGCATTAACATTGAATTCTCCCAATTTGGCTAGCCCGTGCTGTCTCCTCCCCTTCCTTAACCCTCTAGCTGTCTCCTCCCACCCTCCCATCCGCCCGCCCTCGGGCTCCTCCTCCTCCTCCCCTTTTCCTTCTTTCTTTCCCCACCCCCCATCAGTCTGAAGAAGGGTTTCGGCCCGAAACGTCGCCTATTTCCTTCGCTCCATAGATGCTGCTGCACCCGCTGAGTTTCCCCAGCAATTTTGTGTACCTTCTGCAGTGCCTATGTTGCTCAACCCAAAAAGTCACCTATTCCTTTGTTCTTGAGATGTTGCCTGACCTGCTGAGTTACTCCAGCATCCTGTGTCTATCCATGGCGTAAACCAGCATCTGCAGTTCCTTCCTGCACAACACACTAACTTTGTTTGGTTACTAGAATGGTTGTACAATAAAAACTAAATATCACATCGAAGAGTTACAGTTCCTAAAGCTGCAATAAGGTACATTAGTTCGGTAGTGGAGCAATCACTTTTCACAAAAGCTTTTCACTGTGCCTCAGTGCAGGTGACAATAAATTAAATGGAACTGAATTGATTTTCCACCATATATCTCTGTTCAGATTTTTTTTTCATATTGGCTGAATTGGTAAAGAAGTCAATGGAAGATCGTGAATCTCTAGAGCAGTAATCCTTGCCAATGAAATTGAACGACAATGAACAAAAAAATACACAGTCATGCCAGAGAAGAAAATAAAGGTGATTTAGAATCAGATTAGAAATTGAGGGAAGAGTGGTTTAGAGGAAAACTTATAAAACATTTTAAATTTAATAAATCTCTGGGGAACAAATTACTCACTATGGGAATGAGCAACTTAACTTGAAGCGCCAAGTCTGAATCCTAAAGGGCCTTACTTCTGCAGGTCGCCGAAAATTTTCAGCATGTTGAAAATCCAGTGGCGACCAGAAAAAGGTACCTCTCTTTGGGCGACTATTCACGACCATACAGGCGTCACCCCACGACATTGCTGGATTTGCAACATGTTGAAAATTTTCAGTGACCTGCTGTGACTATGACGGGTGCCAACAGTCGCCAAAAAAATCGCGTAAGGGGGACAGGCCCTTTTAATCACATTTTTACTAGGATCCTTCCACGACACATTATACTGGCACAAGTATCTACAATGAGATTCATTTATGTTCACATTGTAAATCTGGCCATTGAGAGAGTTAGATATAGCTCAGGGCTAACGGAATCAAGGGATATGGGGAACAAGCAGGAACGGGGGTACACAAAAATGCTGGAGAAACTCAGCGGGTGCAGCAGCATCTATGGAGCGAAGGAAATAGGTAACGTTTCGGGCCAAAACCCTTCTTCAGACTGATAGGGGGTGGCAGGGAGAAGGAACATGGTACTGATTTTGGATGATCGGCCTTGATCATATTGAATGGCGGTGCAGGCTGAAAGGCCTACTCCTGCACCTATTGTCTATATTTTCTATGTTTCTATGAGAGCGGTCTGTGACCTGGTCATGCGTTGCGTTTAGTTAAGACTAACAACAGGGCAATACAAACTGTCCAGCAATATACGGCAGACTAAACTGCATTGCTGCAATTATTTTCCTATAAACATGCACTAATGCATGAGCTACAAATCGACCGTTGTTTTTCCACAATTTTCTAGACCATTACCAAGAAGTGCAGTAAAACATTCTGCTAACCACAAGGACCTCCAGGTGCTGGAAACTTGAGCAAAGCACAAAGTGCTGAATGAGCTCAGTGGCCCAGGCAGCATCTATAATGGCAGTAAGATATTTAATATCTGTATATGATCATAATGGAAGCTGTGCGCTCAGAAAATGGTGTCTACAAACCAAAGTGTGCACTTAGCAATTAATGCTTTTGGACTTCTTTTCTAAAACTTAAATGCTTATTCGTTTTTGCACTAAAAATATAATAATTCTAATCCCATTCTAACCAAATCTTTGCTAGTCCAGGACCTAAGATCTGGGATAACCGCTCTGATTCTCTGATGTGACTCTAATATCTGATAACTTGATGTTATCAATAGATGTTCCATATGGCTGAAAAATCCCACATTGCCAGCCGTCTACCTCCAAATTATTTCACATCTGTGGTCAGAGGATTTAAAATTCAAAATGATTTGCAGGTTTACAATAAATAAAAAGAGGATTTTTCCCTCCAAATCTAATTTGCTTGTTTTCTACATCTGTTTTTCTCAGGACGTTGTTGCATATCTTGTAACATGCTTTACCCAGGCAATAATTCTCTCCTGCTTCTCTGTAGAATATAACTCTGGTAGTTTATCATTCCGGACTTGGCATTAGTCTAGTGTCAATGGGTGGGTGTCTGTGCTTATGGTCTAAAAACTGATCATAGTCATGTACTCGCATAAATATATATAAAGCCCATGACTGCTCAGCCCATCAATCTCAGTCACCCAGTCCAAGATAGGCAATTATAACCATATGCTCTATCTCTATGATAATTAAGACAGTTTAATTGGGACAGATGGGATGCTTTAGAAACATTAAGATATGTTTTCACAAGCCTTAGTTATTTTTTGCACAAATAGTGAAATGAAGCCATCAGTAAAGAACAACTTTGAGCGTTTAGCTCTTTTCCAACTCAGAGATACCTACGTAATTTTGAGAATACGTTTTAAAAATATAGAAATGTATTTGACGTTTTTGCAATTTTGTTCATGATTGCCTGGGTGGAGTTGAGGGGGTCAAGGAGCAGTATTCTCTCAAAATATGTTGAACTTTTTAAGCATCGGGGAAATAATTTCAATTCCGTTCCAAATCTGAAATGTAGAGTTGAATTCCTTTGGGAGTTGGGATTTGGGTATGGTTGGGGAAGTTGAGGGGGTGGTGGTTTTCTCAGAACCTTAGATGGGAAATGGCAATCCTTCAACATTGTATCTTCAGTCAACCAAGCGATTTGGCAATTGTACGTCTACTGAGTACCTTTCAATTCTTGTGGGAGTTCCTGATTATAACTCTGAACATCTCAACATATATATTTTGCTGCTTTATTATACAATACAATACAATACAATACAATACAATACAATACAATTTATTTGTCATTTGAACCTCATTGAGGTTCAAACGAAATGTTGTTTCTGCAGTCATACACACAAGAAAAAGAACCAAGACACAACACGATTCACACAAACATCCATCACAGCGCATCACCTCCTCGCTGTGATGGAAGGCAAAGTCCTTATCTCTCCCCTGCACTCCTCATTCTCCTCCCGATGTCAGAGTTAAAGCCCCCGGCGGGCGATGGTAAGTGTCCCGCGGGCGATGATGTAAGGCCCCGCTCCAGGTACTCTTCAACCCCGCAACTCGGGCGGGAGAAGTCGCCGTTGCGGAAGCCCCGAAAAGCGGTCTCCCAGCAGGGACCCGCGGGCTCCCGGTGTTACCGTCCACCAGAACTGCGGTAAGCCTCCGAATCTCCGGGGTCGGGTCGCAGCAGCGCGCCACCACAGCTCCACCCGCTCCGAACTCGGCCAGCTCCGCGATGGTGGGTAAGTCCTCAGCTCCGCGACTGGAGCCCCAGGTCGTTCCAGTTGGAGGCCGCTCCACGGTGCTCGGCCCCAACGACAACGGAGACCCGACAGAGGAAAGGTCGGGTTCTCCGTGCAGGGGAAAGATTTTAAAAGTTTCCCCCACCCCCGCCCCCCCCCCCCACACACACATACCCACACACATACACAAAAAAAAAAATAATAATAATAAAAACTACATTCAAACGAGACAAAAAATAAATAAAAAGACAGACGGACTGCAGAGGCCGCTGCGACGTGAGTCGCTCCACCCACAAAACCAATTATAGGAACCTGGTATTTATCAGACCAGTGCAGCCACAGTGTAGTCGATGCAAAACCAGGTTTAATGGCGGCCCGTACTTTGTTGAATTGCCTTCAGTTGTCATTGTAAATGCAGTTAAGTTTCAGTGTTCAAGCTGGATCTTACTGAGATTCCTCGGCATATCAGCTGTCGAGTCTTCCCTTGGCTCCAGTATAGGATCCATAAGCCCATTGATTTCAAGGGGATTAATGACCTTCGAGGAAAGGACTAGGGGGAGTGTGGGGGAACTGCATGGAAAAAAACATAGGAAAGTGGAAATATAGAAAATTAGAAGCAGCCCAGTCAGACCTTCGAGGTCACTCCACTGTTCAATGTGATCATGGCTGATCATTTGTCTAAACACCATATTCCCACTCTCTCCGCATTTTATGTCTCAGAATCGTTCTATCTCTCTAAATGTGTTCAGAGGTTTGGCCAGGGTATTAAAGAATTCCACAGGCTCAGCACACCCCGAGTGAAGTAATTTCCTGACATCTCAGTCCTAACTGTCTGAGAATGTGACACCTGGATCGAGATGTCCCAGTGAGGAGAAGAATCTTCTGCCTATTGAACCTTGTCTAAATTTTATAAGCATTAGTGAAACGTGTAAACTCCAGTGAATACAGGCCTAGTCAACGTAATCTATCCTCAGTCCCACCATTCCAGCAATCAGTGGTCAGCCTTTTGTATCTTGCTCCGTTTTCACAATAATTTGTTAATTTCCTTCAAAAATTCTCTGCAGTGTAGCCACCTGTCAAATTCTTGGCCAAAAGTAAACTATTTTCCTTAATTATAAATGGCTTGTTCGTTGCTTTTAGTTATTTGAATCACTGATAATCCCTTTATTCATTTGAAAAACGTTAAATTATTTCATTTTTAAGAGTTTTTTTTTTCGTGTGCCTGAATGACAAACCAGTGGACTAGATTCCTAAGGCTTTCAGGTAAAGGTCCTCCCTATTGATTTGCTCTGGGTCCTTGCCCTGCCATGCGATTCTCAAGTGTTTTAGGTCAGTAGGACAGCTCCTGTTCA
The DNA here is from genome assembly GCF_010909765.2 of Amblyraja radiata. NCBI lineage: Eukaryota > Metazoa > Chordata > Chondrichthyes > Rajiformes > Rajidae > Amblyraja > Amblyraja radiata. The sequence continues at coordinate 64,408,545 of NC_045964.1, forward strand.
TCAGCACAAGCAGGGTCAAGAGGGCAGTACTGAGCAGCCATGGCTCCATGCCAGAAAGAATACCCAAGGAACCCACTGATTGACTTTAGACTTTGGACTTTAGAGATACAGCGCAGAAACAGACCCTTCGGCCCACTGAGAACACGCACTATGCCACACACTAGGGACAATTTACAGAAGCCAATTAACCTACAAACCCATACGTCTTTGGAGTGTGGGAGAAACCCTAGCACCCGGAGACAACCCACGCGATCACCAGGGAGAACGTACAAACTCTCTACAGACAGCACCCGTAGTCAGGATCCCGGGTCTCTGGTGCTGTAAGGCAGCAGCTCTACCGCTGCGCGACTATGCCGCCCAAATTAAATCACCACCCAATAACATGCCAGTTTATCTGATTTAGTCTACACTTTGCATCAATTGAAAGGAAAATGCCAGAGTGTATTATCAAGTCTGGGAGGCTGGTGACTAAAATTAGAGCACATGGTATTGGGCGTAGGGTGTTGACATGGATAGAAAATTGGTTGGCAGACAGGAAGCAAAGAGTAGGAGTGAACGGGGCCTTTTCAGAATGGCAGGCAGTGGCGAGTGGAGTGCCGCAAGGCTCGGTGTTATGGCCGCAACTGTTTACCATATATATTAATGATTTGGAAGAGGGAATTAGGAGCAACTGATTGGGGATGATCAGCCATGATCACATTGAATGGCGGTGCTGGCTCGAAGGGCCGAATGGCCTACTCCTGCACCTATTGTCTATTGTCAACCAATTTTCCAATTAAACAGATTATTGGAAGACTAGGCAAGGCCAGCAGCATAATTAAGGACGAGTCGCACCCTGGCCACTCCGTCTTCTGCCCTCTCCCATCAGGCAAAAGGCATAGAAGTGTGAAAATAAACACCACCAGAATCAGGGACAGTTTCTTCCCAGCTGTTATCAGGCAACTGAATCATCCTACCACACCCAGAGAGCAGTGCTGAACTACTATCGGCCTCTGGTGACCCTCGGACTATCCTTGATCGGACTTTGCTGGCTTTACCTTGCACTAAACGTTATTCCTTTATCATGTAATCATGTATTGTCTTTCTGCTGACTGGTTAGCACGCAAAAAAAGCTTTTCACTGTACCTCGGTACGCGTGACAATAATCTAAACTGAACTGAGATCTTTTATGGGTCGCAGCTTTTATGGGTTAGAAAAGGCAAAGTGGAGCAGCGCCAGAGACCCGGGATCAATCCAGGTTATGGGTGCTGTCTGTACGGAGATTGTATGTTCTCCCTATGACCACGTGGGTTTTCTCTGGGTGTTCCAGTTCCCTCTTACACTCCAAAGACATACAGGTTTGTAGGTTAATTGGCTTCGATATTTAAAAAATGTCCCTAGCGTGTAGGATAGTGCTAGTGTACAGGGTGATCACTGGTCAGCGTGGATACAGTGGGCAAAAAGGGACTGTTTCTGCACTGTATCTCTAAAGTAAAGTCTAAAGCTCTCATCTTGGTGAAAGGTTGTATGTGGTCATCATTCAAACTTAGATTGATTTGTTACATATATATGCTGTAATGATACCAAAACAATCACAGTGGGTCCATGAAGAAAGGCTTAATAATGATGAATGATAATAATGGATGGGATTTATATAGCGCCTTTCTAATACTCAAGGCGCTTTACATCGCATTATTCATTCACTCCTCAGTCACACTCGGTGGTGGTAAGCTACTTCTGTAGCCACAGCTGCCCTGGGGCAGACTGACGGAAGCGTGGCTGCCAATCTGCGCCTACGGCCCCTCCGACCACCACCAATCACTCACACACATTCACACACATTCACACACAGGCAAAGGTGGGTGAAGTGTCTTGCCCAAGGACACAACGACAGTATGCACTCCAAGCGGGATTCGAACCGGCTACCTTCCGATCGCCAGCCGAACACTTAGCCCATTGTGCCATCTGTCGTCCCTGTCGTCGACTTGCACTTGTATAGAGGCCTCCACTAGTTTTATGAAAATTGAACCAGAATTTGTGTAAGTAGTTTGTTTTGCTTCATTTTGATTGCGGTCACGTTATTTATAATAATCACTGTAACGTCGCCAAATTGGGTTGAATGTGAAAATGTATTTCTCTTCCTTTGCGAATGATTGCAGAAAATTGCAACAAATCTATAAATGGGTTTGTAGTTTGGATGAAACCATCTGCCACCTGTGGCTACTGCCTCTCCTCCCTCTTAAGTATGATTGATGCAGCTATTGTATCTGAATACGATTTAATTATATCAGCCAGATCCTCCATCAAGAATACTGACAGAAAACTCCACCAAAACCATTAATCCCATTGTTTTTAAGGAATATGAAATATCCTGACAGTCTAATCAGGATTTCCTGCAAGGCAAAACAAACTGTGAGCAAACATTACTGACCTGGTTTTGGGGATTTAAGAAGGAGAAAGATTAACACATTCGCCACCAATAGTAATATGTCCTTGTAATAAACATAAGCGAGCACAGTTGTCGCTGGAGTCTTAAAAGGTGAACTGGATATTGTTGTGAGACAAAGGTTTACGAGTGCTTGAAATGTTGGTATAAGCAAATGCAGCAACTTACAGAGACACTGCATCCAACATCCCAGCCATGGTTAGAGATTTTAAAAGATGCACAAAATGCTCCAGTAACAAAATGAGTTGGAGAGCTTCTCCAGAGAACATGGATATCCACGTTCTCCAGATATGCTGCCCGACTTGCTAAGTTTAGTTTAGTTTAGTTTACTTTAGAGATACAATGTGGAAACAGGCCCTACGGCACACCGAGACCGCACCGACCAGCTATCCCCGAACATTAACGCTATTCTACACACACTAGGGACAATTTACATTTATACCAAGCCAATTAACCTACAAACCTGTACGCCTTTGGAGTGTGGGAGGAAACCGGAGATCTCGCAGAACACACGGTCACGGGGAGAACGTACAAACTCCGTACAGACAGCACCCGTGGTCGGGATCGAACCCAGGTCTCTGGCACTGTAAGTTGCTACAGCAACTCCACCGCTGCACCACCGTGCTGCCCAGTTTTTTTGTGTAAACTAGCGTCTGCTGTTCCTTGGGTCAGAGATCTTAATGTGGAATTTGTCACATTTTGTACAATACCATGTTTATTATCAAATAACGTGAAGAATATATACTGCTATCACATTCCACCCATTGTACAAAACACAATAGCGCACCATGCAACTATTCACAGTACAGTAGATAGTGGGCAGTTTGTACAAAGTAAACCCGTCACTTTATTGGCCACTTATAAATGGATGGTAGACACAAACAGCTGGGGTAACTCAGCAGGTCAGGCAGCATCTCTGGGTTTTTCACCCACATTCCAAAGACGTGCAGGTTTGTAGTTTAATTGGCTTCAAGTGAAATTGTAAATTGTCCCCAGTGTGTGTAGGATAGTGTTAGTGTTCGGGGGTCGCTGGTCGCTTTTCTATACAAAAAAAAGATGCTCCTTCAAAAAACGGACTCAATCTTACAGTATGTTTAGAACCATCCATTTTGCCTTCTAATTCTTCAGAATTTTGTACAAGTTTGAGGATCCCGACTACGGGTGCTGTCTGTACAGAGTTTGTACGTTCTCCCCATGTGTGTTTTCCCCGAGATCTTCGGTTTCCTCCCCCGCTCCAAAGCCGTACCGGTTTGTAGGTTAATTGGCTTAGTAAATGTAAAAATAATTTTCTCTGGCGGGTGCAGGATAGTGTTAATGTGCGGGGATCGCTGGTCGGCATGGACCCGGTGGGCCAAAGGGCCTGTTTCCGTGCTGTATCTCTAAACTAAACTAAACTAAACTAAAACGTGTCATCAAGTTAATAATCCACCACAAGACACACACCACAAAATCAACAAACAGTTTCTACACCAAGGCCATCACCACTCTGAACTCTGCATTGAATACACAACCCCCATTGCCAATATTTTGTAATCCAATAACAATATATTGCGAATATATTGTCTAACTTGACGAAGTTTTTCTTGCCGTTTTTGCTGTTTACATTGTCGTTATTATTTATCTGATACGTTGGAGCTCCGCTTGGGAATTGCCCCTGAAATTTTGTTGTATGCATTTACGATGACAATAAAATGTATTATTATTATTAATATTGCAGAATTTCAATTAATGAAAATTCCACGATGCCATGAGGGTATTTCTTCAGATCTGAAGCATACACAGTGAAGGGAGAGAATGTCCTGAAGTGGAATAGGTTTCCTTTAGGTGCCATGCATGATATTACGTTACACAGTACATGTAATATTACGTCACGTAGTACATTAGTTGTGTGATATGGAGAAGGAGTGCAGAAATGTAATAACTCTCCTTTGCACAAGGAAATCATTTTGTCCAGAAGCAGATATTTGCAAGCATGGGCCATTATGATTCTTTATTGTTAAAGCAAAAGTTCGCAGGTCAAAAGTAAGTGCTGTAAAATGAATGATAAAATTGGCGTAATTAAATGAGACAGAATGTAATCATCAACAATCATCAATCATCTGATGCATTAACTGGTAGAATCGAAAGTTGCCTCTGATGTTTGACATTGATCAATACATTCAATAAGAAAAAGAGAATGTCTATAATTGCTGTTGGCATATGACCGCAAGGGGTAAGAATCAGGAGCCAAAGATCAAAGTTTATTGCAGGACTAAAACATCTACTTCCATCCTATTGAAGTACTTTCTCCTCTCTTGCTTAATTTGTTTATTAAACTATACAAGTTAATAATACTTCACATAGGGGTTCATAATCATTTTTCACAGTATTATTCATTTGCCAAATGAAGTTATGGTAGATTCAACAACGATAACACCTCGTCTTTCACACTGCAGTGAATTTCAATTATCGTTCAAAGTCACATATGTAGAAATACGAATATATATTCTACCTCAATTCCATAAATGCCCAATAGTTTATTTTTATTTTTAATTTTTTTAAATTTCAAAATAGACTTTATTCAAGTAATAAATATATATTCAATACAGGAACCAAACAAAAAATTCATTCTGAAATTCTCGGAGGCTATACAAACATTTAATACTGTTTACACAAATTACACTAATTTATCTCCCCACCCTTGCCACTCACATGGCCAACCGGCGTGGCATACCTTCCCTTATTTTTGAAGGGCGTCTCCACCATCCCGCGCCCTCCATGTCCAGCAGCGGAAGGATCCTAGACTGTGGTCCTCCCCCACCGAGCTTTGGCGTTGGCTGCACCGAGCTTCAGTGCGTCCTTCAGCACATACTCCTGCAGTCTGCAGCGGGCCAGTTGGCAACATTCCTGGAGAGACATCCCTCTCCGTTGGGAGGTCAACAACGCTCGGGCAGACCAAAGAGCCTCTTTCACCGAGTTGATGACCTTCCGGCAGCACTCCATGTCAGTCTCTGAATGCGACCCTGGGAACAGTCCGTAAATCGCAGAATCCTCTGTGACAGAGTTGTTCGGAATAAATCGTGACAGGGACCCTTGCAAACCTCTCCAGACTAGCTTCGCAAATCCACACTCTGCAAAGACGTGGGCAGCCGTCTCCTCTCCATAACAGCCGTCCAGAGGGCAGCGTGCGCTGGTAGTGTGCTTCCGACGGTGCAGGAAGGATCTGACTGGGAGGGCCCCCCTCACCGCCAGCCAAGCCAGGTCTTGGGGCTTGTTGGCAAGTTCTGGCAATGAGGCATTTCGTCAGACAAGCTGGGCAGTCTGCTCTGGGAACAATGGAGCTACAGGATCTGTGGAATCATTTCCCTGCAGGACGTTCCATGCTGACCACTGCCCAATGGACTTGTGGTCAAAGGTGGTGGTCTAGAAGAACCTTTCCACAAGTGACAGATGGCGCGGCAATGTCCAGCTGACTGGCACATTTCGTGGTCCAACAGTTTATTGAGCTCAGTAGTGTTTTGAGTACGTGTTTTTATTGTCCAAGTGATCCAGTGCAGAGTGGAGAGCCAGTGAGATCGCATCCCTCCTTGATCTGTAGTGGCAGTAGGCAAATTGTAGTGAGTCCAGGTTCATGCTGAGGTAGGAGATGATATGCGCCATAATCAACCTTTTAAAGCACTTCATCGTCACGGACATGAGTGCCATCTGTCAGTAGTCATTGAGGCATGTCACCATCATCTTCTTGGGCATTGACACTATTTGTGTCCTTTTAAAGTAGGTGGGAATCTCAGACCTTAATGAGAGGTTGAGCTTATGTGTAAAAACTCCAGCATGTTAGTCTGTGCATGTTTTGTGAGTATAGCCAGGTACCACCATTAAGTCCACACGCTGACTGAAGGATCAGGCCTCATGAAGGATCCTCTGATGTCGGCCTTGTGACTGAGATTGCAATGAAATTGGGGGCTATGGGAACTCGAGAAGATGCATCAAAGTTCTTACTTTCAAAGCATGCATAGAATACATCGAGCTCATCGGGGAGTGCTGTGCTGAGCTGCCACTTGCTTTTGCCAAGTGTATATCAGAAATGCTGGTATGATATCAAAACTAATATTCAAATGAATTAGAAATTCATGGCCACCAGGAATGAAGGCGGAACCAGTGGAGAGACCATCTGCTGCCACATGCGGCACCAAGCAGAAGATAGGACTGTTTGGTGAACTTTTGTAACATTGTCAGCACCAGAAACGTTGCATATTTGTGTACTGCCTAGGTCATAGAGTAATACAGTGTGGAAACAGGCCCTTCGGCCCAACTTGCCCACACCGGCCAACATGTCCCAGCTACACTAGTCCCACCTGCCTGCGCTTGGTCCATATCCCTCCAAACCTGTCCTATCCATGTACCTGTTTAACTGTTTTTTAAACAATGGGATAGCCCCAGCCTCAACTACTTCCTCTGGCAGCTAGTTCCATACAACCACTACCCTTTGTGTGAAAGAGTTACCCCTCAGATTCCTATTAAATCTTTTCCCCTTCACCTTGAACCTCTGGTCCTCGATTCCCCTACTCTGGGCAAGAGACTCTGCATCTACCCAATCTATTCCTCTCATGATTTTATACATGTATATATATATGATTATATACTACTTGATATATATGATTTTAGGTGTGGTCTGCTGTATGATTTAATGGGTTGTATGCAAAACAAAGCATTTCACTGTACCTAGGTACATGTGACAATAAAGTATTGTTGAATCATTGAATTGAAACAGGTCATATACTGTTTAGAAATTAGTGGGTGAAATTAAACTTACTTACAGAGGTTTTTCAGGGCGATTTTAATAGTGCTCAAATAAATCAATCTTATCTAAGGCACAACCTGTTTATGAAAAATTAGTAAGTTTCAGGAGACTGCGACACTATACCTGCAGTTTGTAGGTGTTTGCTTAATCATCAGTTTAGATCCTGCTTAATCTAGTTTTGATCCAGTTGACTTTTTTAAATTACATTACTCACTCTGTTTGGATACTTTTTTTTTTAAAAGGCGGAGTAAGTTGTAAACATTCTTCTTTGCCAGGGAGGCAATGTGGCTTTGGAAGAAAGTTTTCAATTATTTTACAATCAACTGACTATAAATGATGAACAAAATATGTGGGGTGGACATGAAGAAAACATTGTTTTTAATGCAGAGAATAGTTAGGAGCATTGACCATCAGAGCAGCGGAAACAAAGTCAAACTAGCCTTTAGGGGGACAACTGCTTGTATTTTGCTTGGGTAGCTTCGTGGTGGCGCTTCGATGGCAGCATCGCCTACAGTCTGTCTGTCCTTTTCGTCTTTTTTTTGTTATTTTTAGTGTGTTTTAAAAGTTTGTGTTAATGTTTTCTGTTTTGTTTTATCCAGGGGGTGGGCTTGGGGGGTCGGGGGAAACTTTAAAAAAAAATCTCTTACCTTGCCGGAGATGCGATTGTTTTCCGGGTCGTATCTCCAGTCGCTCTGCGGTCTAACATCGTGGAGCTGGAGGCCTTGCTCAGGACTGACTTTGAGCCCCACCGCGGGGTGTGGACTCACCATTGGAGCCGATTCCTTGCCTGGGATTGCCAGTGGACTTTAACATCAAGGAGCTCACAGTCTCGGGAGAGACTGTCAGGAAGCTCCAAAACCGCATGATGTTTGACTAGCCCCGACCTGGGGTAGATCGCCTGGTGCGGGGGAGCTGAAATTCCCCTCTCCCGATGCAGGAGCTTATCGCCCCGATGAGGAAGCTTGCCTCCGGTTACAGGAATAAGAAGAGGAGGGGGGAGGGAATGGGACTCAGAGAGACAGTACTGTGGCACAGTGTAGAGTTGCTGCTTCACTGTACCAGAGACCTGGGTTTGATCCTGACTAGGGGTGCTTGTCTGTACGGAGTTTGTACGTTCTTCCTTTGACCCACTTGGGTTTCCTCCGGTTTCCTCCCACACTCCAAAGACATACAGGTTTGTAGGTTAATTGGCTTGGTATAATTATAAATTGTCCCAGTGTGTGTTAGGGTGCGGGGATCGCTAGTCGGCTTGGACGCGGTGGGCCGAAGGGCCTGTTTCTGCCCTGTATCTCCAAACTAAACTAAACTAAGAGAGCAGGACAAACCTCAATAAACTCAATGGGCTGAATGTTATCCTGCGCCAAAGCAATTTTATGTCCTTCAGCATTAAAGGAGAGCTGTTGGAGTAACTCAGCAGGTCAGACAGCACCAGACAGTGGAGGGAAATCAATCTTATCGTTGTCAGTGTTTTGGGTCGAGTTCTTTCGTCCAGCCAGTTCGTTCTTCCAGCGGCAAATTTTGTGCTACAGATTCCATCATCTGCAATGTTTCGTTGCTCAATTCTATTTTTTGGATTCTCATTACAGCTGGCGAACAGCATTGCTGGTGAACTTGACAGGAACTTACTTGAAAGCTCTCTGGAGTACTGAACCGATATAACATTTGGAAAGCAAAAAAACATGCAGAGTAGAAGGATAAAATATACATCAAAGTCTATTAGAATACATAAATGTGAACTAAATTAGATTCTTGGAATTGATGCCAAGGAAGAATCTTTTTAGAATTTAATGGGAGTATTTGTCAGACTTCGTTCCATTTATTTGAATGTTCCTGGAGTTTTATTATGTATGGCCTTTTCTGGTGCCTCCCCCAAAAATATATATTAATTCAACTTCCAATATTCTTGTAGTTAATAGATAGATAGATAGATAGATAGATAGATAGATAGATAGATAGATAGATAGATAGATAGATAGATACTAGACCAAGTGCAGACCTGTTGGGTCTGTTCCCCCAACGTGTGGTTGCGGGGGAGAGGGGGGGCTGGAGGGGTGGCATGCGGCATCACACACACTAACTACTCCCCCCCCCCCGCCCCGCACACATGCCAACTACCCCCCTTGATATTATATTAATATTATTAATTTGCTCCTTTTACCCCATAACCGCCCTATCCACTGACGCATAGCCCCCAACTCGCAGGCGCGTCTAGAGAAGGGGGGGGGGGTAGAGAGTGAGGGCAGAGAGAGAAAGGGGAGACACAGAGAGAAAGGGGCAGAGACAGAAGGGCAAGAGACAGAGGGAGAGGGGGTTGGAGAGGAGGAGAGGGAGGGTGGGTGAGGAAGGAGAGAGAGAGGGGAGGAGGGAGGGGGGAAGGGAAGGAAAGGGGGGAGAGGGTGGGGATGGGATGGGATGGAGGGGAGGGGAGAAGGAAGGCGGGGTGGGGGAGAGAATGGGGGAGAGAGAGGGGCGAGAGAGGGGGAAGAGAAGAGGTTCGATCACGAGGTTTGCTAGCAAGAGGGGGGAGAAAGGGTTGCGCGTCCCAGCTTGGGTTCATCTCTGTGTAGCGCCGCGTTGGTTTTCGCGACCGCGGTTTTTGTCTCGGTCGGCTGGCTTTCGGTGTTGTTGCTCGTCGGTTCTTTGCGGTCGTTTTTTCTCTCTTGGTTCCCAGCTGGGCAGCGGTTGCGTGAGATGGCACTGTGACTCATGCAGCAGTTTGATTTTAGTGGGATTACGTGAAGGTTCCAATCTCCCACCCCTGTCCTATTGTGATGTCATATCATATGTAAACGAGATCCATGGTGATTGGACATCTGTGAGGTGGCACTGTGACTCATGCAGCAGTTTAATTTTAAAGACTTAAAGGTTGGGTAAGGGGGAGGTACAGCGAGACCTGGGTGTCCTTGTACACCGGTCACTAAAAGTTGGCGTGCAGGTACAGCAGGCAGTGAAGAAAGCTAATGGAATGTTGGCCTTCATAACAAGAGGATTTCAGTATAGGTTCTACTGCAGTTGTATAGGGCTCTGGTTAGACCACATCTGGAGTATTGTGTACAGTTTTGGTCTCCTAATTTGAGGAAGGACATCCTTGTGAGGTAGTGTAGCGTAGGTTCACGAGATTGATCCCTGGGATGGCGGGATTGTCATATGAGGAAAGATTGAAAAGACTAGGCTTGTATTCACTGGAGTTTAGAAGGATGAGGGGGATCTTATAGAAACATATAAAATTATAAAAGGACTGGACAAGCTAGATGCAGGAAAAATGTTCCCAATGTTGGGCAAGTCCAGAACCAGGGGCCACACTTAGAATAAAGGGGCCACACTTAGAATTTAAGACTGAGGTGAGAAAAAACGTTTTCACCCAGAGAGTTGTGAATTTATGGAATCCTCTGCCACAGAGGGCAGTGGAGGCCAAATCACTGGATAGATTTAAGAGTTAGATAGAGCTCTAGGGGCTAGTGGAATCAAGGGATATGGGGAGAAGGCATGCACAGGTTATTGATTGGGGACGATCAGCCATTATCACAATGAATGGCGGTGCTGGCTCGAAGGGCTGAATGGCCTCCTCCTACACCTATTTTCTATGTTTCTACGTCCTTCCTCAAATTAGGGGACCAAAACTGCACATAATACTCCAGGTGTGGTCTCACTAGGGCCCTGTACTCTTGACACATTTAATGTTTCAGTAAGAGTGCGTAGTTCAGTAATACTATGTTTAGTTGCACATTCAGCACCTTGATGTGTTTTTATTATCTATACAGGAACACAATAATCCACTGTAGAAATAAAACCAAGGGTTAAGCACCATGATAGTCCTAGATCCTGCAGGCCATGCAGTTTCCATCATGTGTTTCTGCAGAAATCTTCATTGGGTTGTCATCTTCATCCTGATCTTTGACCAATGCCTTTTGAAGTCGAGGGAATAATCCAGTTGTACTCCTACTTACTTTGTGGAATCCACGTGTTTCTCCTACTCCAGGCAGAACGTGGTGTTCAACTTGAGCGCCAGATTTGCAGTCAGGGTGGAATCCTCTTGCTAAAGTTCACCACCAGTTAAATGCCGAATTTCACTGACTGCTACTGATGTAATTATCATTCAATTCCTTGCCGTCTTGGGAAAGGCTGAGGTCATTGTGTGCAAGTAACGAGAAGTCAGCTGCATATATCAATTTAGTTAGTTTAGTTCAGAGACACAGCACGGAAACAGGGCTTTCGTCCAACCTCATCTGCACCGACCAGCGATTACCAAGCCAATTAACCTACAAACCAGTACGTCTTTGGAGTTTGAGTGGAAACAGAAAATCTCGGAGAAAACCCACGTGCTCATGAGGAGAACATACAAACTCCGTACAGACAGAACCCATAGTCGGGATCTAATCCAGGTCTCTGGCGCCGCAACAATACTAATGCTGCACCATCGTGCCGCCCATTTAAGTGAAGTTGTGTCAGGGTAATTGACGTGGATGCTAAATGGTGATGGCGCCAGGACCACTCCTGCTGAGAGTCTACTGTTACGCTCACGGAGCAGACCTGCATGTGAAAGAAAGAACTGCAGATGTTGGTTTAAATCAAAGATAGACACAAAATGCTGGAGTAACTCAGCGAGTGAGGCAGCATCTCTGGAGAGAAGGAATGGGCGACGTTTCGGGTCGAGACCCTTCTTCAGACTGATGTCAGGGGAGGGGGTGGGACAAAGATAGAATGTATTCTGAGACAGTAAGACTAATGGGAGGACTGGGAAGGGGATGGAGAGAGAAAGCAAGGGCTATCTGAAGTTAGAGAAGTCAATGTTCAAACCGCTGGGGTGTAAACTTCCCAAGCAAAATATGTGGTGCTGTTCCTCCAATTTGCGCTGGGCCCTGACCTCCCAATTTCTGATATGGAATGGACTGTCCTCAGCAGAGGCCTCACCTTTGTTCCCCTCAGCCCCCACCTCAACGAGTTCCAGGTTCGCCATGACGTAGAGCTCTTCTTCCGTCGCCTCCGGGCCTTTTTCTATGGGAAGGAGTCCTCACCACCCAATGATGATCCCTTCTCCCGTTTCCAACGGACTCCCACCTCCTGGACTCCCCCGGATGGTCATCTACCCTCTTTAGACCTTTTCATTTCCAACTGCCGGTGGGACATCAACTGCCTCAAATTTTCCACTCCCTTCCCCCACCCCCCCCCCCCGCCCGAAGTACAGCCCTCTGGTCAGTCTGCAGCAACACCGACTGGTTAAATAAACCCGCTGACAACGGAGGTGCCAATATAGTCTGGCACTCTGACCTCTACCGGACTGAGGCCAGGCGACAACTCCTAGACACCTCTGCCTACTTATCCTGGGACCATGACCCCACAAAAGAGCACCAGGCCATAATCTCAAGCACCATTGCTGATTTCATCACTTACGCTCTCTGCCCCCTAAAGCCCCCAACCTTATCGTTCCCCAGCCCCGCATGACCCGATTTTAATCTTCTCCCCAAAATCCAGACAGAACTGTACTGGCAGACCGATTGTTTCTGTTTGTTCATGTCCCAAAGAATTAATTTCCGTATCTCGACTGCAACCAACCCTCCCCCCCCCCCCCCCCCCCCCCCCCCCCCCCCGTCCAATCCCTCCCTACCTATGTCCAAGACACCTCACACGCTCTTCGTCTCAATGACTTCCGTATTCCAGGCCCCCACTCCCTGATGTTAACTATGGATATCCAGTCACTCTCCACCTCCATCCCCCACAAGTAGGGTCTTAAAGCCCTCCGTTTCTTCCGCGACCACAGAACCAGCCAATTACCATCTACCAATACTCTCCTCTGCCCAGCAAAGCTGGTCCTTACGCTCAACAACTTCTCCTTCGACTCCTCCCACTTCCTCCAAATCCAAGGCGTAATTATGGGCACACGCATGGGTCCTAGCTATGTCTGTCTCGTTGTAGAGTACGTCGAAAAATCCCTGTTCCAGGCGTACATTGGCCCTATCCCCGAACTCTACCTCCGCTACATTGACGACTGCATTGGTGCTACCTCCTGCACCCATGCAGAACTCACTGATTTCATCAACTTCACCACTAATTTCCACCCTGCACTCAAATTCACTTGGACCATCTCCGACATCTCCCTACCGTTTCTAGATCTCACCATCTCCATCACAGAAAACAGACTATTGACCAACATCGACTACAAACCTACTGACTGCAGCTATCTTGACTACACTTCTTCCCACCCTGCTTCCTGTAAAGACTCTATCCCCTACTACTAATTCCTCTGTCTACGCCACACCTGTGCCAAGGATGAGGTGTTCCAAGCGGGGCATCGGAGATGTCCTCATTCTTTAGGAAACGGGGGTTCCCCTCTTCCATTATAAATGAGGCTCTCCTCGATATCCTGCAACTCCACTCTTACTCCCCCTCCCCTCATTCATAACAAGGACAGAATCCCCCTTGTCCTCACCTTCAACCCCATCAGTCGTCGCATCCAGCATTTAATCGTCCAACATTTTCGCCACCTCCAACGAGATCCCACTACTAGCCACATCTTCCCATCTACACCCCTTTCTGCTTTCTGCATAGGCCGTTCCCTCCAAAACCCCCTGGTCAACTCGTCGCTCCCCAGGTACTTTCCCCTGCAACTGCAGATGCAACACCTGTCCCTTTACCTCCCCCCTCGACTCCATCCAAGGACCCAAAGTCTTTCCAGGTGAGGCAGAGGTTCACTTGCACCTCCTCCAACCTCATCTACTGTATCGCTGTTCCAGGTGTCAACTTCTCTACATCAGCGAGACCAAGTGCAGGCTCGGCGATCGTTTCACTGAACACCTCCACTCAGTCCGTCTTCACCTACCTGATCTCCCGGTGGCTCAACACTTCAACAGATCAAGTGAGTATTCTCTCCCCAAGATTCTTCAAATACTCTGGCTACATTTCTTCTAATCGAGTGTATTTTTGTTTGTTGTGCCCAAAACAATGTCCATTTTATTCAGAGAATAGAGGGAAGAGATATGATTCCAAATGTCTTTCTGCAGACAGTGGTATATCCTAGTTAACTCTGTTTATTGCTTCCTGTTCTTCATCAGTTTTGATGTGAATTGGAAATGGGAAGCAACTGAGTTTGCAGTGGCTCAGGAAAGATCATTTTACACTGGTTGAGCCTCCCTAGAATACCAGACACAGCATCCAAACTTTACAGCTTAAATGGGGAAGTTGTGTTGCTCAAGGCCTTCTTCTGTGCTCAAGGTAGACTTATAGAATTCTCTTTGGGGGGTTTTGGACTCGGATATCCAACAGGGACGTTTTCATTGCAACTAGGGGAGTTTGCTCTATATTACAATTTAATTAATTTCATCAAATTTGAAATTGTGTATTCAAGTTGCGAAATTCGACTTGAGACTTGACCAATTTGTGAACAGGTAATTCCAGAGATGAATTGTGATGGGGCAACTGATCAGCAACATAGTACCTAGAAATAAAGCGTAAGGAAATAATTTTGAGACTCATGACAGTAGTATATGGAACTGGCTGCCAGAGGAGGAGGTTGAGGCAAGTACAATAACAACATTCAAAAGACATTTGGACAGGTAATAGGATAGGAAAGGTTTACAGGGCAAATGTGGCAGGTGGGATTATCGTAAATGGGGATCGTGGCCTGCTTGTGTAAATTGGGTCGAAGGACCTGTTTCCGTGCTGTATGATTCTATTCTTGAACTAGGATTAAGGCCAAAGATTTGCAAGAATAAACAATTGGGCCAAGAAAGATATTTTCTTAAATGATTTAACCACCTATTATTGTTTCGCATAACTTTCTACTGACCAGTTTCCAAAATCTAATTTTGTTTTTAAGTTTCCAAAATCTCATTGCAATGCACATGTACAGAAACACTAACACTGTGGTTAATTTACTGAGCCTGGAATATTGACCTGGAAGGAAGAGTCTGAATTCAACCTCAGAAGCTGACCTATTTAAATTCAAGTAGATAATTACATTTGTACAAGGAGTTGTTATGAATAATAACGACTGAGAAACCACCAAAAGAAACCAGGGGGTACATTTATGTTCTTTGATTAAGGAAATGTGTTATCCTTACCCAATCTATCATGTGATCCTGCTGGTTGACTCTTGATTACTTGCTGAAATGGTGCAGGGAGTGTCACTCATTTCAAAACCAATGAGATCGGGGAATAATCGCGAGCCAGCACTTGACAACTTCCATCAACAAACAATTTGAAAATCTGACATTCAGAAAACAGTAGCTGTCTGCAAAGGCTATCAGCTAAACTCTGCCGCAACTACATTTATAGCTGTGGTCTAGCAATGCATTCTACTCAGAACCACGCATCCATCAATAAGCACTGATGATTGTTGAAGAAGGAACTGCAGATGCTGGAAAATCAAAGTTAGACAAAAATGCTGGAGAAACTCAGCGGGTGAGGCAGCATCTATGGAGCGAAGGAAATAGGCAACGTTTCGGGTCGAAACCCGTCTTCAGACTGCAGTCTGAAGAAGAGCTTCTTTTTTGGTTCCAGGGCCATTCAGACATCCAGGAATCTATTTTGCCCTGATAGTGATATTCAATAAGGACACTGGATGAATCCTTCATATTAAACTTGTCAAGCAGCTGACAGCAGTGTACCATCCATTTTATGTCTTGGGAGTTAATAGTGCCCACATCCAGCTCATCACATTAAATTATCATACAGAATCACAGCAAGTTTATACACGTTCAGCCAATTAAGTCCTTATCAGCTCCATGTGTAAAAAAAAAATCAGCTTAGCAACCCTAAAACGTCTTTCATATCAGGTACATATCCAAGGTACACAAAATTGCTGGAGGAACTCAGCGGGTGCAGCAGCATCTATGGAGCGAAGGAAATAGGCGACGTTTCGGGCCAGCTCCTTTTTGGCACAATTGCATTTGCCCCACATTTACTCCTGGCAGTGCAATCAGACTCATTATTTTCACAAAAATATTTCCACCCTTTCAAAGCTGGAGTCAAAAAGGGATACAACATGGAAGCAGATCTTTAATCCACCAAGTCTGCATGTTCCAACTAACAGTTATCTACACTAATCCTACATTTATCCCATTTAGTTTATTCTTTCCACATTGTCATCAACTTCCCCCAGATTCTATTACACACCTACATACTCGAGGTAATTCACAGTGGCCATCTAACCTACCAACCTGCATGTCTTTGGAATGTGGGAAGAATCTGGAACACTCAGAGGAAACCAACATGGTCACAGGTAGAACATGCAAACTCCACACAGACAGCGGAGGTCAGGATTGACTAGGGGTCTCTGGCACTGTGAGGCACTGGCTCTACTTGCTGCACCAAGTACCTTCATTCTATGTCCACTGTGAAAACCATTCCACAGAGAGAACATTTTGTCTCTAGCGACAGCATTTTCCATGTACCCTCCATGGTGTTAATTACCTCAATCAAACACTGTGGGAACCTCCTATTCCAAGGAGAACAATTTCAGATTCTTCAGTTTATCCATTAAACTGAAGTCTCTCATCCCAGTTGTCATTTAAATAAATCTCTCTCCACCCTCTTCAAGTTTTCATAACTTTCCTAAACTTTGGCACTCAGAACTGGTCACATTTCTCCAGTGATGGTTGAACCAACTCCCCTCTTTTCCTTCAGCTGACAAAATGGAATTTCGCCCAAAATGAAGCATTGGTCTCAAACACTGCTCATTACAAAATGTGGCTGGATTTGCACTTGAAGAGCTGAAAATCTACACGGTTAGTCACTGAGATGTGAGAAATGGGAGTAACCCAAGTCACTCCATTTATTTGGCCAGTGTGGACTCAATGGGCCAAGTGGCTCCAGTCTCTGCCTTGGAGACAAAAAAGTTTATTAATAGTTGAATATTATGTTATGACTAACTTCTGAAGTCTTAAACAGTTTTGCATGAATGTTCAATATTTTGTCCGGTCACTCGTTTGAATTTCAAAAATAAGAAGAAATGGTTTAATTCACTCATTTTAATCATAAACAGTATAAATATTCAGAAAAAAATCAAGGATATCCATACCATCAAGCATTGTTCTCAGAATATAAAATTACCTGTACCTGTCTTTTATAAATAAATAACATTCAGTTCACAACCAAACATGATGAAATTTTGCAATATTAAAATCATCCTGGTATGTAGTTACTAATGGCTTGGTAAGAACATTTACCAAGATACTAACAGGGGCAATACACGGTACAGTGCATTTTGTGAGCAAAGTCTTTTTTCCTCGGTTTATTTTGTACATTCTCCAAAATTACCTCCTTAACAAGCGAGGAGCTGTAAATACTGGAGTTTTGTAGGTGGTATCATGGTAGGTTTTGCAGCAAATCACCAAATCCTTTACTCGCCGCTAATAAAATCGACAACATCATGCTGTATAGCACAACTGTATTAATGCTCTGGAATGAGCAAAGATGATGCACATAAACTCCGATATTAGAAAAGGGAACTAGAATGGGATTAGATGAGTTTCTATAAACATCAATGCCTTCAGTTATTAAATTGCTCCCAAGATACAGGGTGGGAAACCCTGGCAGGGTGTGACCACTTGCCACTGCTCAGCACTGCAATAATTAAGTTTTATTAAAGCAAGTTCCATTTACAGCAGAACTGGGGCTGTGTTGAAAATCAAAACAAACTTGTCTCAATCTGTTTCTAAGCAGCCAAGTGATATTGGGACCAGTCTTGGCCAGCTGACAACCTTACATTCCTGTCATCCAACAGTGTCTGCAATGAATGTGATGGATTTAAACAGAAGACTCCTACACCCCATGGAATAATCCAACAACTGACAAAAGGCATGAACTATTAAGTAAAAACAGTGAATAACAGGACACGACATGCCCATGAAGTGAAAAGGTATATTAATGATTTAAACTTGGGTCTTTATCAGAATTTTTTTTAAATGAACTGATTAATATTTAAATTTGCAAAATATCCATTCAGACACTTTATATATTTGTTCAACCTATTAAAAACTGCAGCACATTTCCAATACTTTCATTTCTATTTCTACTCTTGGATTTCTCTTCCTAACGTATAATAATGGGATCCTCACATAGGTATTTTTCACTTGAACGGTGGTGCTGAAGCCCCAAAATAAAATTATAGTCGCAAATCACAACTCGACCTGTTTCTGTGCACTTTCAAAATGAACTGTATAGCTGACAGCACAGAAAGATACTCTCTTTAACATCAAAGGCTAGAAGAAAACAACATTCACCATTTTTATCAAATCTGACATTTAAAGCCCGACTGTGCTATTATCTAATGTGTGGGAATTTCATCTGGAAACAATGAATTCTATCTTAGCAGTACGTGTATTTGCTCGGTAACTGAAAAATTGTGCTATGTAATTGATGCTTTTAAATTGCCAGATAGAAATAAAAGTTAAGTATACTCTTCACTGTGATTACTCCTCTTTTAATGGATAAATAGCTACCGCTATTTTTTTCGCTACTGCTGTTGATAAATTCATAATGTATCAACGTTATGACAGACCTGAAAAGGCAACGCTTATCTACAACTTAACTCCTGCAAGCCTCTCACCACGTCACACCATCCTTTCCAATGAAGTCACTCAGAACATCATTCAGGTTTCCTGCAAAATCTTTTATGAACCCTGTCCTACAAAAATACTCAGCTCCCCATATTAGAAACTCATCTCCGTTCAACGCGTCAAGGTGCCTGAATATTTGTTTCTCTCCGCCTCCGTTGTCTTCTATCCCAATTTTATCCCTTTGGTCTTAATTCTCTCCCTCTGATAGTTTCCTTCACAATCACCTCATGGACAAAGCTAAAAATTAAGACCCCAAAACATCTCAAATAGTAGAATAGCATCTATAAACCAATGATATACCCACTAGTCTCCTAGTCTAAAGTATTTTAAATTTTGTGAAAACGCTCAACTGTTAATATAACCTCTTGTTGTATGTAACTGTTGTTAAATCCTGTGTAATTTTATCAAAAGGTAAATTAGTGTAAAAAAGTTTAACAATGTTAATAACCTGGTTATTAATTGTTAAACTTTTGGCTGCTTTCCTGATGCACGTGGATTATCTAATAATAGTTTTGTATTGAAAACAAATACACAATTTTTGGGGGAGAAAGTCGGTGGATAAACTCCGCTGGTTGAAATGAGCAGGGTAGACCCGTACAAGTGAGAATTCTACTCAGTGTTTGCATTGAATACATAGTTTCCCTTCTTAACACAACATTTTCTATCTTGATTAAAGAAACCCCAGGTCAGTGCGTATTTCACATAAAAATTTGTGCTACTTTGCTTAACTATTCCTCTGCCTCAGTTCCAGGAAGACAAAGACCTCACAGCTTTGCAATGTTCACTTCTGAGATCTGTGTCCAAAACGTATATCCAATTGTACATACAGTCTAAGTTCAGGAGTCAACCTGATGCCAAAACAAAAAAAAAGTGTTCAGATTCCCTAAGTGAGGAAACAGAACTCCTCACTTTCTCTTTCGAATCCATTTTGGCATTGATCTATACTTTATACTCCAAAACCACTTTGTACCACTGCTGCGCCTCATCTGGGATGCACTGTTAAAGAACACCCCTCTCATTCGATTACACTTGACACCAGGGTGCAGAACAGAATTATTTCCAAACTCACAGAAATAGTTGTTGTAAGGCACCAATTCTAGGTTTGGGATAAGAGATGAGAGAAGTGAATTTGAAATTCAGGCTAATGATTATCATACTTTCACAATTACACAGGTTGACTAGAATTCTTCATCGGAATATGTCATATGGACTTGTAGACTGCTGGTGTTTTCACTTGGGATGGCGGAACCCTCACAAATGGAGGAGTCCCAACCAGATTTCTCTAAAGGTCACTGGTTATTGAAAATAATCCAAAAGGTTTACTGTGAAGCAAGCTGTATAGAGGGGGAAAAAAATCTTGGAAGGAATATATGTTTCCTCACATTGTAAAGTGCAATTTTCATTTTTTTTAAAAGCATTAACTCTATTTGTAAAGCAACTCACAAATATGGCCAGTTTAATACCAGAGAGATTCCAATTGTGAACTGATAAGGAACAGTGTCCAAATCCCAGCGAGCAACAATCCAGCAACAGAATAATGATGACACAAAATGCTGGAGTAACTTAACGGGACAGGCAGCATCTCTGACAAATAATGAATTCTTCCAGCAACAGCAAGGAGCTACAGAAATCAATTACCCATATAACCAACCAGGAGGGAGACAGAGCGAGCTGATGTTGATGCTGGGGGCAGTGGTGCAAGGGTCAGGAGAAGTGCAAGGGGGCTGGGTAGCCAGTGTCTGAGAGTGCAAGAAGCAGTTCATAAATCAGCACCAGTGCTGGGGCAGCAGTGGGGCAGGAGGAGCACAAGGAGGCAAAGGACAAGGAAAGTGTGAGACGGCAGGAGCGTGTGACAGTGGGAGCTGAAAGTGGAGCACGGTAGTAAGAGGGAGTGCAGACAAACGCAAGGATGAGAGCGAAACAGAGATTGAGAGAGATTGAGGGCGAGTGTCAGACAGAAATCAAGATCGCACGAGTGAAGATATGTGTCGGGCAGGGAACAAGGGAAATCGCAAGAAAGCGAAGAAATGGGAATGTGAGGTCCACAGAGAGATCATAAAATGTACACAGAGGAAAAAAAGATGCAAGGGAAAAGAGAGATACACTCTTGATAACGTTTCACTGAAAGTAATATTATTTGCATCGTTTGGGTGAGAATTTTGGAAAATGTAAATTTCTTCTTTGTTGACTTACTATGTTCAGCAAGTGAATCTTTGACTTTTGTAACTCCGAGATCATCTGTTAATGTCTAAGGCAATTGTGAACGAGTTTAAAACTGCCTTTATTTATTTGTTACAAATAAATTGTATTCAAACTAATTCTCACATTTGTTCCTCAATTGTGCATTTTACAGTCATGTGTACAGCCTTGACTATTGCAGCTACATGCCTACATGTCTGATTTATACTAAACTTGGCCCAGTGTGATGGAGGAATGTGAAGGACAGCGAGTCAACATTTTATTTTGTGAGTGTGAGAAAGAGGACATTCTTTCTCACACTCACACAATAGTTGTACTTCCCTTTCCCTGGTATATTGTATGACGTCAGAGTAGAAGACAGAAAAATGTTGATAAGCGACAAGGAACATTATTTTGAAAACACCTTCTGTTCTATCTGGCTGGTTATGTGTACAGCATCTGGTCTCAAACTGAAATATTAAATGTAAAGATACTCTGCCTTCTTTTCACTTTGCAATGTCCCAGTAATTAAAAAAACTGGACCCATGCAGTCTAGTTGGTCTTCAGTTGTGCAGAAAACCTGCTTTTAAACATTTGCTTATACCTCACAATAATTGACCGATTTCCCACTCATATTTGTCTGTGATGTACGACAACTTGATAAAACATGCATTTCAACAACATAACACAATTACATATTTCTAAAGAGGTCTTCATAACAATGTTCCTAACGCAATCTCTTTGAGAATATGATATATTAATGAGAAATTTGATGATAAAGGGAAAGGAAGCTTGCTTATCTTCTGTCTTGAGATAAACAAAAACATTTTAGTTAATGTGCAGTATTCTATTTACAAAAATCTGCTGAAGAAATGTACCACTCCAGCATCTCAACCTCTTGATTATTAATCAACTCATTGCTCTTCCACTTCATTACCAGACTCATTTGACATTTTTCTTCTGAGATTTCCATCTGGAAACTTGAATAAATTCTTACAACAAAACAATTGATCACGGCCCTGTGTTTGGCTGACATCCACCTTGATTTGGATAACAAAACACAACTCAGAAAATGTGCAGGACTTGGAAGTTTGTGAGGTTGGTTGTAAAGTTCAGTCGTAAAGATAAAAGGCCAACAGTTCGTTGAAAGGCGGCGCCCAAGCTAGGCGATTCTCTGCGTGCTGGTCTCAGACATGGATCTGCAAGCACGCATTACATTTGCTCCACTAAACTAAACTAAGGTTCCGTCAATGGGATAATTTGGGAGGCAGGGCACAGAATCTGGAGTTACTTGTGGTTTTCTTCACAGTCGAGTGCTTGCTTCTGTTGGATAAACTTGCAAGGCTATTAGAATTGTTAGTAACTTGAGACAGAAAGTCTAGGTCTGAGCCCTTTTTCAGCCATAGGGAGAAAATGGCAGTGGACAGAGACTGCTGTTTGCTACAATGACCAGAGTGTTCTTTTTTATTTCCATCAAATTTCCAGTCTGATGACAGATTCTTCAAGCTTCTCCCATATTAAGCCATTGGTGAATCAAATAAACAAAGGAGCATTCTGTGAAAGTTTTGTTTCTATGTTGGAACTGAGCACTTGTCCGCCAGTTGCTTGCCGGGCTGTTTGGAAAACAGCATACTGATTTCTCAGCATCTTTCAAACATTCTTGTCAAATGTCTGAAGGGTCAGGTCAGAATAGTACAGAGGCAATTGTAGCACAATCTATGTCCATATGGCAGAGAGGGGAAAACCATCGGGATGTTTGATCTATAACCAGACAGATCCTGGGTCCTGTGCTATCTGCCACCAGATGGGTCATCGTGTGCCAAAAAGCTTTAGAATTACAGCATTCCAAACCCTTCACTGCCTTCATTAATGGCCAGTTTTAACATCTTATGCAGCTCTTCATATGAATCATAGGTTGGAAGGCACAACTGGTTAAAGCTGGAGATACACATTAAAAGAGAAATTGATCAGTCCAAAAACGATTTGCAGTAGATTATTTTTTTTCTCTCCACCATTGTCATTATATATTTACTCAGTGCTGACAATATAATGCTGCTGGTCCCTAAACAAATATATGTCCTCCGCAGACTCGTTGGCATGCAACAAAAACTTTTCACTGTAACTCAGCACGCGTGACACCAATCTAAACTCAAACATTGGGATGGGGATAACCAACTCTCAATTAGGTGGTTGTACAGAATTTATATTATTCCAACAACACCCTTTTTCCCTCTCAGCCCATACATTATCTCCTGTTTCTGTCCATTCCATTCTCCTTCTCGTTGCCACCCACATTAGTCATTCCATCCTCTCCTCTCTCTTTCCTCATAGTCTCCTCTATTTAAATGCTCCAGTTCATGGAGAGGAACAAATCTCTTCATTTTGTTCATCTAGTGCTTCACCCTAAGGAAACTAATCCCATGCCACCACCCTGGGTGGCGCTGAAAGTGGCAGCCTTGACAACAGCCTGTCTCGTCCCTTCCTTGTTTTTAGTCTGTTTTTACTTGTATGTTTTAGTGCATCGTTAGTTTTTGTATTATGTGGGGCTTTTGGGGGGGGGCGGGGGGGATGGGGTTGTGGGAAACATTTTGATCTCTTCTTTTGACAGAGATGCAACTTTTTCCGTATCGTATCTCCGTCCACACTGCGACTTTAACATCGTGAAGCTGCGGTCCCTTAGTTAGAGATCGATTTCCGGAGCTCCAACTGCAGGAGCTTCAACTGCCCCGATCGCCGACAGCGGGAGCTTCAATCGCCCCGACTGCGGAAGTTTTGTTTGCCCCGACAGCGGGAAAAAAGGTTGAAAGAGGTATAAGTTATTTGCCTTCCATCACAGTGGGGAATGCGAGGTCACTGAAAAAACAAGATGGACGTGCTGCCTGCACTGGTGAGGACTCAGAGGGAATGCTGGGAGTGCAGTGATCTCGGTATTTTGCAGGGACATGGCTCCATGAGGACATCCCGGAGTCTGGTGCGAGTGTGGACGGCTTTCTGACTGTTCGGGCGGGCAGGGACTGCAGAGAGAGTGACAGCAGTCGGTGCAACTCTAGTCGCATCACGGTGAAGGAGTGTGTGTGTGGCCCGGACATTGAACTGATGGCTATGGGTCTCTGCTTATGCTGTGTGCCCTGGGGATTCTCACACAACGTTGTGGTGACTGTTTAAGTCTATGTTCAATTTTTACGTGGTTATGTATCTTGTTGCTTTTTTGTATGACTGTTGGCAAATCAAATTCCTTGTTTACAGACTTGGCTAATAAATTAATTACAATTACAATTTCACTTCAAACTCTTTCCTGTTGCATGTGTTCTAACTACCTGTGGATGTGGTTAGGGATGAGAGTCCCAATAGGGGGAAAAAAATGTTGCTATTTTCAGCAGACAATATATCAAGTACCCACCCACAGACACGCGCGCATCCCTCGTGCTGACCCACTCACCAGGTATGAGCTGTGGGCAAGGAACTCTGCGTAGGTGCTGCAATGATCTGGAAAGATGGGCACATTGCCACAAATCCTCCTGGCGGCAGCTGGGAAGAGCCCGTTGTGAACTGCAACAACCGAGCAAGTTCCTCTTGAGTGAAACTAGACACCACTGTCCAGAACCACTTCATTACCTGTGGTGGAGGTGGGGTGGGGGTGGGAGTGGGAGTGGGCGAAGAGGAAGGGACAGGGAGAGAAACACGCAGACATATAATTTAAGATTTGTCAATCTTATTCGCTGTAATTTATCAATATCACATTTCTTGTGGGTTAAATATCAAACTGGGAAGATCTTTCCACTCAATTGTGGTGATCCAACATCAAATCATTAACCTATATAATCTTCCCACTCGATCTTAACTTACCGGGATAAGGTCTGCTAACAACAATCAGCTCCTTGAAGCAACTATGTCCTGATAGGTTGTGTGCCTGATGCCAAGCATCAAACCTATTCACGAACATGCTTGGTCAGAGAGGAAGTTGCATCATAAAAGGAAGATCAGGAACCTTGTACATTGGTGTCAGATTGACAACTTAGCCCTTAGCAAGGCGAGTTGGTTGTTGACCCAAGGAACCAGGAAGGCGAACACAACCCCGTGTTCATCAACAGAGCTGTTACAGAGCTGGTCAACAGCTTCAAGTTCCTAGGCATCGATATCACCAGCACCCTAGCCTCGTCACTGAACACAGTGGTGGTTGTCAAGAAAGCACCGCAGTAGATTAACTTTCTTAGGTATGTGAGAAGATTCGGCAATTCCATGAGGATTGTCTTGATCTTCTACAAAGACACTATAGAATGTATTCTGACGCATCTCAGCCTGGTTGGCAGCTGTTCTGTGCTTAATCACGGTGAACACAGCCAAGTCCATCACAGGCTTGTTACTCCCTTCCACCCAGTCCATCTTCATGGTGCATTGAATAAGGCTGAAAGTATCAGCAGGGATGCATGCCACCCTGGCGATTCCCTCTTCTGGGAGAAGATACAGAAGCTTGAAAGCCCTGTCATCCAGACACAAGAACAGCTACTTCCCCACTGCTCTGAGAAGTATAAAGGAGCAACTGGGTAGGTTGTGGCTTTTGTTTCCTGGAGGCTGAGGGGTGACCTCAGAGATATATAGAATTTTAAGGGGATTGTTTAACGTGAATGTTCAGTCTTTTTCCCAGGGTATGGGGAATCTAAAACTAGAAGGGCACAGATCTAAGATGAGAGGGAAAAGATTTAAGAGACCTGAGGGGCAACTTCTACTACACAAAGGATGGTGAGTATATGGAATGAGCTGTCAGCAAAAGTAATAGAAGTATATTCAATAACAATGTTTAAAAGGTATTTGGATAGAAAAGGATCAGAGGTATCTAGGCCAATAGCAGGCAAATGGGACTAGCTCAAGTAGGCATCTTGGTAAGCATGGGCCAAAGGCCCCGTTTCCGTGCCGTATAATTGCACGACTCCGACAACATAACAGCTTGTGTGTCTGTACAGCCTAGTCTGGCTTCTTGTGAACATAAAAATAGAACTTGATCATATAATGATCACTATTAGACAAAACAAGCATCATTGTGAGTTAAATCCAGCTTTATTTAATATTAAATCTAATGTATATTGCTGTTTGTATACTAACACTTCGCAACGCAAGCACGTTGTTATAAACATCTTCAACATGAATCTAAGGTAGACATAAATGCTGGAGAAACTCAGCTTCTGATAGATGCTGCCTCACCCGCTGAGTTTCTCCAGCATTTTTGTCTACCTTAAATTTTTCCAGCATCTGCAGTTCTTTCTTAAACAACATGAATCTAAAATTATTTTTGATTGCTTAATTCAACACATGAAGTTTTCACTACCTGCTAATAGCTTATTGTGGCATAATTGAAAATATCTCAATAACATTTTCATTTTCTTATAACACCTGAAGGTCTTAGCGGCGCCAACCATGCCACTGCAAATTCCCATTGCGTTATTATCTAGACTTACCTTCTCTCGGAAATGCCAGGACCCTCCAACAATGACAGCATGAGTCTTGAAATCGGGAACATTGATGTTTCCAGTCCCACACATCAACAGCTGGAAGTCAGAAATCAATAATAGAAATTACAATAGCATTATCACTTGATTAAAAAAGTGAACAGTATAGTTTATTATTGTCGCGTGTACTGAGGTACAGTGAAAAGCTTTTGCTGCGTGCTAACTAGTTAGCGGAAATACAATACATGATTACAATTGAGCCATCCACAGTGTACAGATACATGATAAAGGGAATAATGTGAATAACGTTTAGTGCACGATAATGTCCAGTAAAGTCAGATCAATGATAGTCTGAGGGTCTCCAATGAGGTAGATAGTAACTCAGGGCTTCTCTAATTAAAGAGATATACCAGAGGATCTCGCACAATGTTGTTCACAGTTCAGATATTAACGTGTGTAATAATGGGAGCAGTATCAGTTAGGATTAATGGCTGGTAATAGCCAGGGCATTATCAATTGGGATTAATAGTCAAAGTAATAACATGGATATTATTTGGATTAATAGTCAACATAATGACAGGAACATTATCAATAAGGATTAATAGTGAAAGTAATAACTGGGACATTATCAATTAGGATTAACATCAAAGCATATTGAGAGGTGGGTTATTACAGAATGACAGGTTCACATACCCAGCATAAATAAAATTAAGTAATTTATCATTTAAAATTTGAAGACAATTTGTGAAGAGTAATGTTTTTAATACATTCTTCAGCTGCAAGATGTACTTTAAAATGGGAGCTTCAAAAGCCAGTTTGCAAAAAAACAAAACAAAACTGGTGAAGGATGTGCAAGAGTTCAATGAAAACAAAAAACAACTTTTTTTTAATGCTCGCAACATGCAAAAAGTTAGACTAATGGGCCTGTCCCACTTACGCGACTTTTTCGGCGACTGCCAGTACCCGTCATACCCGACGTGTAGCGGGGTGAAGCTTGTATGGTCATGAGTGGTCGCCAAAGAGTCGTACCTTGTTCTGCACGCCGCTGGATTTTCAACATGTTGAAAATTTTCGGCGACCTATGACGGGTGCCGGCAGTCGCCAAGAAAGTTGCATAAGTGGGACAGGCCCATAATGCCTCAAATGCCAAAAATGTCTGTGTCTTTCAGGGGTCGTACGTCTCTCTTTCCAGATTTCCAGCTGAGAAGATCACAGTGGGAAAGCTCTGATTTTAAAATAGACATGTGAGAAATGGAGATGCTGCAAGTTGCAAAGATAGGACAACACATAAACAGGGAAAATCTAAAAGGTGTGAAGACAGACCTAATTGGACTAAAGAAATGCAGAAAGTAGTTGGTGGGGCGGGGAAAAAAGCAGTTTAAGCTACAATGGAGAGTGGTAGACCATTAACAAAATGTTATAGATATATATACTTCACTTTTAGAACACAGAACAGTACAGCATAGGAACAGGCCCTTTGGCTCACAATGTTTGTGCTGAATGTGATGCTCAGACTGAACTGTTCAAATGCTTCAAAAGGAGGAAGTGGAAGAATGTGTTCTGGGTTACTTTTGTGAATATTTGAAGAGCTCTCACTGTTTCAAAAGGTAACGTAAAACATTGGGTCCGGTGTCAAAACAAATTGCGATTTGTGGAACTTCACATGGAAGCTGATGCTCTACTTCCTTAGGAAAAGAAAAGTCTGCAGTCTAGACATATCTTGCACGTATAGTTCTTAAATCCTCAATCGACTGGAGAAGCCTGATAGCAGACAGCTGCCTTTGCCTCACACTGGTAACTTGTATTGATGGCACATGATTGCCATCTAGTGGTATAAAGTGATTCAGTGTAGGGAATTTAAAGCTTGTTTCATAACTTTAGACTTGAGATACAGCGTGGAAACGGCCCTTCGGCCCATTGAGTCCCTGCCGACTAGCGATCACCACCGTACACCAGCACTATCCTATAAACTAGGGACAATTTACAATTTTTACCAAAGCCAATTGACGTCTTTGGAGTGTGTGAGGAAACCGGAGCACCGGGATGAAACCAACGTGGTCACAGGGAGAACGTACAAATGACGTACAGACAGCACCCGTAGTCAGGAATGAACCTGGGTCTCTGGCGCTGTGAGGCAGCAACTCAACCGCTGCGCCACTGTGCCGCACCTTATATCCTTCACAAAAGCAATTACTTTCAAAATGCAACACTTCCCGGTTGCCTAAACTACCCGGCCCAGCGGCAAGCCATTCGGAATAGAAAGCTTTTAAATTCAACTCCGATCTGAGCTAATCCTGTTGGCATTGAGGAAAAACAAAAGATGAGGCCAGCTTGCTGAGGTGGTATTAGTTTCTGGCTTGATTGTGATATCCTTCAGCATAAAACTAAGTTTGCATATGGAAAATACCTTGCAGGAGAATGATAAGAGAACCCCAGTATCATTAGGGATAGGAGTAGAATTAGGGCATTCGGCGTATCGTCTACTCCGCCTTTCAATCATGGCTGATCTATCTCTCTCTTCTAACCCCATTCTCCTGCCTTCTCCCCATAACCTTTGACACCTGTATCAGTGGAGCTACACACAGGAAAAATAACAGCCACTTGGTCAGTCAAAATTGCCCGCTGCCAAGGAATTATTATCCAGCACCAAACACCCCTTCAACTGAGAAAGGAGCACCAAGGGCGAAAAGTGAAAGTGGGAAATGCAGAAAGTTCATAAATAAAATAACACAGTGGTTACTTTTCAGGATTGGTATATAATTGGCTGGATAACTGATCTGGAGATAGCAGTTTAAATCTCAATAACATAACTCGGAATTTTAAATGTAAGTAATTAAATATATCTAAAATATATCCATATGTAAATGAAACCAGTATCAGTATTGGTGGGATGAAACACTGGGAATGTCGTTTAAAACTCATCTGCTATATGCTCTGAAATAAGCATAGCAATCAATCAGCTCATAGGTAATTATGTTTGAGCAATATATGTGTATCAGAGCCCTAAGCATAAACACTGAAGCTAGACACAAAATGCTGGAGTAACTCAGCGGGACAGGCAGCATCTCTGGCGAGAAAAAATGGGTGACGTTTCGGGTTGAGACCCTTCTTCAGATTGAGAGTCAGGAGAGAGGGAGACATAGAAGGGTAAGGTGTGAAAACACAGATCAAAGGGGACGATGATCAAGGAAAATGTAGAATGGTTTATTGTTAGCTGAAGGGAAGGTGACAACAAGGCATACAATCAGTTAAATTTAATCAGGAGGACAGTGAAACTAGTCGGAGATCTAGGATGGAGGAGGGACGATGAGCGGGAAAGCAACGGTTACTTGGACAGTCCTGATTGGACTGATCCAGGATGGTGAGGAATCTGCCTACAGATAGGAAATGACACAGCTGGCGTCCTGGTGCCATTTGCAACAACTTGGAGCTCAATGCTCTTAAGGCAGTGGGATTGATTGTGGACTTTAGGAGAGCTCCCCCTCCCCTTCCCCCACTCATCAACAACACCACAGTCACATCTGTGAAGTCATTTAAGTTCCTTGGAACTATCATCTCCAGGGACCTTAAATGGGTGGCCACTATTGACTCCACAGTTCAAAAGGCCCAACAAAAGATGTACTTCCTGCAGCCGCTGAGAAAACACAATCTGCCACAGGCATTTCTAATTTCCACCTAAGGACTACCTAATTAATCCTTACTGTCGACCACTAGAAATTGGAGGAGCAGCACCTCATATTTTGCTTGGGCAGTTTGTACCCCACCGGTATGAACATTGACTTCTCTAATTTCAGGTAGTCCTTACTGTCTCCTCTCCTTCTCAGCTCTCCATCTAGCCCTCTGGCTCCTCCTCTTCCTTCCTTCTTCCTGCCCCTCCACCCTCACATCAGTCTGAAGATGGGTTTCGGCCCGAAATGTTGCCTATTTCCTTCGCTTCATAGATGCTGCCTCACCCGCTGAGTTTCTCCAACATTTTTGTCTACCTGCCACAGGCATTGATGGTCCAGTTTTATACTGTCATCATAGAGTCTGTCCTCACCTTCTCCATCCTGGTCTGGTTTGGCTCAGCCATCAAGCATGACATCCGGAGGCTGCAGCGAAACGTCCGATCAGCTGAGAAGGTTGTTGGGTGCAACCTTCCCCCCCCCCCCCCCCCCCCATTGACTAACTGTACACTGCAAGGGCCAGGAAGCGAGCAGGTAAGATAATCTCTGACCCCTCTCACCCTGGCCACAAACTCTTTGAAGTACTTCCCTCTGGGAGGTGACTCCAAACTCTCAAAGCCGCCACAGCCAGACATAAAAAGTAGCTCTACTCAAAAAACAAAAGTCTGCAGCCTCATTTTGCTCTGGTATTTTGTTTCACATATGTTTAAACTATAATGTTTTATTCTTAATGTTTTATTCTTAATGGTTTACTGTATGCCGTGTTGTTACTTGCGAGCAGAGCACCAAGGCAAATTCTTTGTATGCGTACATACTTGGCCAATAAACTTATTCGTTATTCATTATTATTATTCATTATTATGCATACTTGACTAATAAAATGTATTCAATTCAATTCAACTTGAAGTTGGAGAAATCAATATTTATACCGCTGGGTTGTAAGCTACCCAAGTGAAACATAGAAACACAGAAATATAGAAAATAGGTGCAGGAGTAGGCCATTCGGCCCTTCGAGCCTGCACCGCCATTCAATATGATCATGGCTGATCATCCAACTCAGTATCCTGTACCTGCCTTCTCTCCATACCCCCTGATCCCTTTAGCCACAAGGGCCACATCTAATTCCCTCTTAAATATAGCCAATGAACTGGCCTCAACTACCTTCTGTGGCAAAGAATTCCAGAGATTCACCACTCTCCATTCATAGCAAAAGGATTTGAATATAGGAGCAGGGAGGTTCTGCTGCAGTTGTACAGGGTCTTGGTGAGACCACACCTGGAGTATTGCATACAGTTTTGGTCTCCAAATCTGAGAAAGGACATTATTGCCATAGAGGGAGTGCAGAGAAGGTTCACCAGACTGATTCCTGGGATGTCAGGACTTTCTTATGAAGAAAGACTGGATGGATTGTACTCGCTAGAATTTAGGAGATTGAGGGGGGATCTTATAGAAACTTACAAAATTCTTAAGGGATTGGACAGGCTAGATGCAGGAAGAATGTTCCCGATGTTGGGGAAGTCCAGGACAATTGGTCACAGCTTAAGGATAGAGGGGAAATCCTTTAGAACCGAGATGAGAAAAACATTTTTGACGCAGAGAATGGTGAATCTCTGGAACTCTCTGCCACAGAAGGTAGTTGAGGCCAGTTCATTGGCTATATTTAAGAGGGAGTTAGATGTGGCCCTTGTGGCTAGAGGGATCAGGGGGTATGGAGAGAAGGCAGGTACGGGATACTGAGTTGGATGATCTGCCATGATCATATTGAATGGCGGTGTAAGCTCGAAGGGCCGAATAACCTACTCCTGCACCTATTTTCTATGTTTCTACGTTTCTCTGTGTGAAAAATGATTTACTCATCTCGGTCCTAAAAGATTCCCCCCTTATCCTTAAACTGTGACCCCTTGTTCTGGACTTCCCCAACATCGGGAACAATCTTCCTGCATCTAGCCTGTCCAACCCCTTAAGAATTTTGTAAGTTTCTATAAGATCCCCCCTCAATCTGAAATATGAGGTGCTATCCCAATTTGCATTGGGCCTCACTATAACAGTGGAGGCGGCCAGGAACGAAATGTCAGTATTGGAATGGGAGGGGGAATTAAAGGCGGACTGAGCGGAGGTGTTAAATAAAACATAAACACTGTTGTGCATGGACATAGGGAATTATGTGTAAGTGTCAAGACAACTGAGCCCATTCTAAGCACATCGTAAACAAGGCCAACAAACATTAGGCCAACCTGAATGTCAAGAATTATTAAGTAAGTAATAATGCTCAGAGTAACACCCAGTAACCCTTACCTGAAGCTTCGGAATGAACAATAATATGTCATGAAAGGGGGGTGAGAAAGGGGGTAGGCGAGTTGTGATTTTTTTTTCTTTCTGAACAATCCTTCAATAATCAGTGTCTATATTTGTATGTGAAGAATGTCCAGACAGAAACAATTGCTGCCTGTTGTTCTATATTGCAGCAAGAATCCAGGGGGATGTCAGCAGCAAGTATTCTCAGGTTGATTAAAGCATGCACATATTATAGCACTTGGCCCCAGGAGTGCCTTCCAACTGCACAAGATTATTGCATCCATTTCCTGCCAAGTCATTCTTGTCAGACAAAGAGTGCCACATTATATGCATCTTGTGTATGTGTGCGTGTTCTTTGAAAGCTGGATTAAGACCATCCCAATACATGTGTTAGAAAGAACTGCAGATGTAGGAAACATGTGTAGGAAAGAACTGGTTTAAATTGAAGGTAGACACAAAATGCTGGAGCAACTCAACAGGACAGTCAGCATCTCTGGGGAGAAGGAATAGGTGACGTTTCGAGTCGTCTGAAGAAGGGTCTCGACCCGAAACATCACCCATTCCTTCTCTCCAGAGATGCTGCCTGTCCCGCTGAGTTACTCCAGCATTTGTGTCTACCATCCCAATGCATGTTCACCTGGAAATTTCAGAATAATTCTGGACTTGAACCTTCATGAGAGTGACTAATTGCACTCAAATGACACAATCATAATGCCACAGCTACACATAAAACAAATTGCCTCGCTTCCACTTTAATATGACAATCCAATTCTTCATTTTCTACTGTAGGAAAGAAAAGCATGAAAGGTATCTCGACACTTGAGCATGGATACCAAAATCACCTCGTTTGTAACATGTACGGGAAAATTGTGCTGCGGTTATTTATAGTGAATCAGAGTGTAGCTTTCCGACGAAAAATGTACCACTTCTTGTAATTTGAATGTTCAGAGCAAGCGTAAACATATTTTTCAATATTTGGAGAAATTTCCTTAAATGTCTCAGACAAGCTCACATCAAAGTGAATCAACTGCTTCTTGCGCATTACATACCTCCAACTCATTTTCATCAAAAATTGCTAAAAGATTTTCAGGAATTAACTCATTTAAACCTAGGGGGAAAAAAAGTGAAAATATAAAATTAGAAAAGGTTAATATAAGTTTATGACTTTCAGTAAATTAATTGGGATTGTTTCACTCCACTACTGGAAAAAATATCTCAATTTATATTTTCCCCAAAACCCATCAAAATTACAAGGGACAGAACATAAGAAATTGAAACATGAAGCCTGCTGCACCATTCAGTAACATCATGGCCGATTCTATATCTCATCAAAGTCACCTATTTCCCATATCTCTTGACGTCCTTCATTGTTTTAAAACCATGGCCTCAACCTTGAGTATACTCAAAGACTGAGCAATTGCAGGCCACTTGGGTAGCGAGTGCTAAAGTTCTGCAATCTTCTGAATAAAATTACATAAAACCCTTCTGCCATTCGACCTCGACTTTTTGATCCACAGACCACAATTAGCAAGAGGAGGTAAAAACAACACCTCTTCCATAATAAATCGCAACAACGCCACTCTGCAAGAATCATTTCTCAGTCACTTATTATACTCTGTACACTCACAACTGTTCGGCCAAATTCAGTTCTAACTACAACTTCAAGTTGATAGATGACACCACTGTGGTGGGACGAGTTACAAACAATGACGAGAATGAAGTGCAGAAAGGAGATACTGAACTTAGTGACACTGTGTTTGGACAATAACCCCTACCTCAATGTCACCAAGATGAAGAAGCTAGTTATTGACTCCAGGAAGCATGGTGGTGTAAGGCCCCAATCAGCACCAATGGTGCAGAAGTGGAAATGGTTGAGAACTTAAAGTTCCTTGACATTAATATTACCCATGATCTGTCGTGGACCAACCACATTGATGCGAAAAAGGCACACCAATACCTCCACTTTCTGAGGAGACTAAGGAAATTCCAACACCTCTACCAATGCCTCTACCTATTGAGGGGACTAAAGGGGCTGTCCCACTGCGGCGACCTAATCCATTAGTTCAGAAGAGTTTGCCTTCGACTCATACTCGCAGCATGGTCGACACGAGGTCCTAGGAGGTCTTTGTAACTCTCCTTCACGCTCGAGAGTAGTCCCCGCGTACTCGAGGCCTCAGCTAGGTCGCGGCGTATTTTTCAACATGTTGAAAAATGCCCATGAGTAAAAAAAGGTCCCCATGGAAAAAAATCAATTTTTTTTTTACTCGTAGGTTTAGCCGAGGTAGGTCGTAGCAGATCGGCATGTTATTCGTAGGTAATCGAGGGTAGTCAAAGGTAGTCGTAGATAGTCTTCAACATAGTCAAAGGGAGGTCGAAGGAGATCGAAGGAGGTCGTCTTCACTCTCCACTATTCAGTGTCCAATTTTCCCGAAGCTAGTCGAAGTTAGTCTTCAACATAGTCGAAGAAAGTTGAAGGAGGTCTTCCACATTGTCGAAGGAGGTCTTCAACATGATACTTTTTCAAACTCTCCTAAACTCTTCTAAACTCGCCAATCAGGTCGCTGCAGTGGGACAGACCCTTAAAGGGAGCATAGTGGCGCAGGTGGCAAGGTTGCTACCTCACAGCTCCAGAGGCAAAAGTTTGAAGCTACTTAACCGGGATGAGTCCGCCACAATAACTATTAAGTACATACATTAAGCACATGCAAGCCTAAGCTTGTTTAAAGTATCGCTCCAAAAGTAGCCTAAAATTCCTCCACAGACCACTGGAATGGGAGTAGTTTGTAACTAACTGTTTTAGCCAGAAGGTCATAAACAGGCAGTAAAGATGCTGGAAGACAAGCGGAAAACATTAACCAACACATTGTACTTAAAATAAGGCCTGTGGATCGCCCAAGGTGACTCTTTCAACAAATACATGCAGTGACCAAGATTTGTAGTTCTCTGCTGGGAATGGTATTTGAATGCTCAGAATTTGACATAAAAGCACTGCACATAGTTACTCATATTAACAAATTTCTTGCACCATGAACAGATGTGTAAACGCTATTCTGTACATTCATCACAATGATTTGATCGGTTAATTATGCTCAACTTCACCAATAAGAACAATGGCTCTGCTCATTTTACACTCATGTTTCATTGTAATAAAGTCATACCTTTAAGGAAATACTCCACTTCCTGG
Organism: Amblyraja radiata; assembly: GCF_010909765.2. Lineage (NCBI taxonomy): Eukaryota > Metazoa > Chordata > Chondrichthyes > Rajiformes > Rajidae > Amblyraja > Amblyraja radiata. The sequence continues at coordinate 64,444,071 of NC_045964.1, forward strand.
CGCACCTGATTGGCTAGCCTGTATTGTGCAAGCATGTTCAAGTAGAATATCTTGTTGTCATTGGTTACTGGTATCTGCGCACCACCAGCTATCAGCTCTATAACCTGAAAGTTAAAATAAGTATATTCAAAGTGAAGTTCCAAAAGAGGAAATGCAGAAGCTTTCTTGGCCACATTGCCAATGGAATCAGTGATGCTAAATGGTGCATTGCCTCTAAGGTATCAGGACAAGGAAGCAATGGGAAAGAAGTTTAAAGAAGAATTCTCATGGGGGTGGGAGGGGGACACAGCAGTGCAGCAACCTATGCAGCTGCCACACAACTCCAGTGGCCCAGTTTCAACCTTGACCTCGGCTGCTGTTTGCGTGGACCTTTCACATTCTCCCTGTGACTGAGCCAATCTCCTTCAGGTGTTTCAGCTCCCTCTAACATCCCAGAGATGTACTGGTAGGTTAACTGCCTCCTGTAAATTATCCCTAGTGTAGGTAGTGGCAGGAGGCTAGTTGACAGACATATGCGGGGTAAGAATAGGTGACAGATGAATTGTGGGGAGGAGGGGGTGGGGCCAATGAGACTGCGCCGAGCTGACATGATCGGCTGAATAGGCTCGCTCTGTATTGTACAAACATGAACAATGCAGAGATAGACACAAAGTGCTGGAGTAACTCAGAGTGCCAGGCAGCATCTCTGGAGAAAAAGAACGAATGACGCTTCGGGTTGGGACTCTTCTTCAGAGTCACCTTTGCTCAGTTTTAGCTTTCTGTCACTATAAAGCTACATTTCTATTTACTTTCGATTTAATCTGAGTGAAGTCTCCTTACTGCAATGGATATTTTTTCACAGCCAAAACTGAAACGTCGCCTATCCATTTTCTCCAGAGATGCTGCCTGACCCACTGAGTTACTCCAGCACTTTGTGTCTAACTATTGGTATAAACCAGCATCTGCATTTCTTTGTTTCCACATTTTGAACAATACAGAGATTTTGTATTGTTCACGTTTGTGCATGCAATCTAGAGGGAGCCTATTCAGGTTCATATCAGAATCAGAACCTGCACGAGATAGCCCAGATGTTGGTGGTTTTGCAGCAGCAAGTAGAAGCAGAATCCTCAATGTAAGGACATGTTTAATAAATAGTTTTTTGGGAGTTATGGGATTTATTAAAATACAACACCCCAAGTTTTAATCAGTACCATTGGCTAACAAGTACTTGAATTGACTACTGAGTGAGGCAATCCTCAGTCTACAAGAAAGAAAGGAAGTAATGTTTCACCTGACTCAGTGAAAAGCAGCAAATATGTATTCCTAAGTAGGGGGGTAGTAATATTTAGGTTAAGAGGCAAGAAGATAAAAGAAAAAAGATAATTGTATTAAAAAATATCCATGGCAGTAAGCAGACTTCACTCAGATGAAATCGAAGGTAAATAGAAATGTAGCTTTAGTGACAGAAAACATGAAAACAAATGCATTCTTAATGAGAATTAAAGTATTATGGATTGAACTCTGAGATAATTAGTTGACAAGTGAAAAACCCAGGACAAAAAAAGTTGATAAGTATAGGAAAAGAGCAAAACAGGAATTAACAAAAAAAAAAGCACAAAAGAACCACAACATTTTTTGTAAATGTTAGTGAGAAAGGAAAGGGGAAAAATGGACATTTTTCAGATTGGATAAACAGGCAAAGAAGCATTTAATGCCTTTGTAATGTAAACATTAAATGCATTTGTTGATGGACAAAAGAATTGAAGAAGTAATACCAAAATTTGTTGATAATATCATATTATTGGGGGGACTAGAGAGAAATCAGGTAGGAGAATGGCAAATGAGACAATGGCTGTGGAAGACGGAGAGGTACAAATCAATGCTGAGAAATACAAAGATATACAGTTTTTAAACTAAAGCAGGGAGAAAATTATGCATTTTAAATGTTAAGACTTTAAACAGAAGAAGTAGTATACTAGTAACCAAAAACATGTTATTGGATTGTACACTTTATAGATATTGCTGCAAAACTGATTTTCTTTTTGCACATTGAGGCCATATTTGGTGTATTATGTACTTTTAATAAGAATAACAATAAGCTAAAGCAAAGTAGAGGCCATTCGATCCCTTGCTCTTATGCTGGCTCTTTGGTAGAGCTATCCAGTCAATCTCATTGCACAACTTTTCTCCATAGTCTTGCAAATTCTTTTCAACTCCATTTTGAAAGTCTCAATGGAATCTTCTTCCATCAATATTTCAACGCAATTTTTCTCGAGCACAATTTATTGATATGTTAAAAAGTAAACTCAATTCACCTCACATCCATTACCCAATCAACTTAAATTGGCGTGTGCTGTAGAAACAATATGATAGAAAATTACACAAATTTAACTGGATGCTACGCAGCACAATGGGTTGCTTATGAAGTAGTGTAAGCAACCCAGAGGTGTACAAATCATGAGGATTAGATCGGGTAAACACACAGAGTCTCTTCCCAGAGAGGGGGAATTGAGAACTGGAGGGCATAGGTTCAAGTTGAGGGGAAAAAAAAAAAGATTTAATAGGAACCTGAAGGATAACTTATTTTTTACACAAAGAATAGAACGAGCTGCCGGAGGAGGCACTTGAGGCAGGTACTATTGTAAGAAACATTTAGACAAGTACATGAATAGGACAGGTTTAGAGGGATTTGGGCCAAACACAGGAAAGTTGGGCTGAAGGGTCAGTTTCCACGCTGTATGACTCTAAGAATTATGTCCGAATGATGTCGTAAAATCATGAACAGTTACAATAAAAACAAAACCAGATTATTTTCTTTGGACAGCAATCGGGCACTCTCAATTTTATTTCAGGAGCAGATAGCAAGTGAATTAATTGCAACTCTACCTTCTCTAACTGTCCCGACTTGTTATATTTTTCCTCAGCAAAAACAAGGTCCATTTCACTCACATCATTCTTCAGAATGTAACAAACTTTACTTTTGTAGAATTCTGGATCATCTGTTGCAAAATACTGAAAGGAGAAGTGATAAAATAGAGATGATCTCTAAATTGCATCACAAGAACCAGCGCTTTGCTTGGCAAAAACATAAAAGACAGGAACATTGGATTTAAAAAAAAAAGAGTTGATACTTATTTTACAAATACAGAACTTATTCACGATCCCCTCTTTAGTGTTACTAAAAGCAAAAGTCTGAATTTTCTAACCAGTGTAGAGACGTAATTTGCAAATTAACAAGCAATCTAAACCAAATGCAGAATGCACACCAACTAGTTTCCAAAACATTATCCACTACATATTTAAATTGTGGGGACTCTAAAGATAGAAGTGCATCGCTTCAGTCAGGAACTAACATGAAATGAATCCATCCATTGAGTGTTTCCCTTATTAAGGCTATTTCCATCTGAAACTATTAGACTTTAGAGATACAGCACGGAACCAGGCTCTTTGGCCCACCGAGTCCTCACCGATCACTCCATGCATTAACACTATCCTACATACCAGGGCCAATTTTACAACTTACCGAAGCCAACTTACCAAGATCTGTACGTCTTTGGAGTGGGAGGATACCAGATTACCCAGAGAAAACCCATGCACTCACAGGAAGTACATACAAATTCTGTACGGACAGCACCCTTAGACAGGATCAAATCTGGGTGTCTGGCGCTATAAGATAGCAACTCTACATCTGGGCCATTGTGCCACCCCTACTTCACGGCCTGAATAATCTATAACTGGCCATTAGCTCAATACTAGCTGAAAATAATAAAGGACTGGGACTGGGACTAGGGTGGTGGGTGCAAAGCGGTTGGATCAAGTACAAAATAATTCAGTCTTAAGAGAATTGAAAAGCTAGCCTTACAACTAACAGTCATATCTGGGCTTTCTTAGATTTGAGGGAGGGAATAGTAGAAAGAAAAGAAAAACAAATTAAGCCCCATATCATCTTGATATGTTTATGTATTGATTAGTTTATCTAAATTCCTTTGTCGGGTACTCTGAACTCCCACTGTTATACATTTGTAAAAAAAAAATTAATGGGGATGTTGTAAAGAAGAAACAAAAACAGAAAATGCCAAAAATGATTCAGCAGGTCAGGCAGTGTTTGGAAGGTAAAGAGTTCGTTTTTCAGTCCAATGACAGCACTGAGTCATAAGCATAGGGCGGCATAGTGGTTCAGCTGCTACCTCAGACCTCCAGTAACTCAGATTCAATCCTGACCTCTGGTGCTGTCTGTGTGGAGTTAGCACACTCTTTCGTGAGTTTCCTCTGGGTGCTCCAGTTTTCTCCTATGCCCTAAAAAAAACCCCACGTGGGTTGATATGCACTGGTGTATAAATAAATAGTAGAATCAAGGGGGCAGTTGATGGGTATGGGTGGAAAATAAAATTGGGGTTCGGCTAGGAATAATGTCGAAATGTGTGTCTGATGGTCAGTGTGGACTTGATGGACTGAAGGACCCATTTCCATGCTATTTATCTCTTACGACGATCATCTTTCATCAACATAATATAATTACCACTTCCTAAAAGCAATCATGACTTCGCCAACTTCAAGTAGCCCGTGGTTTCCCTCACTCTCCATCCCCTCCTCCTTCCCAGTTCTCTGGCCGGTCTTATTGTCTCAGACTACATCTTATCTCTGAACCACCCATTCCCCTGACATCAGTCTGAAGAAGGGTCTCGACCCGAAACGTCACCCATTCCTTCGCTCCAGAGATGCTGCCTGTCCCACTGAGTTACTCCAGCATTTTGTGTCTATCTTATGAAAGACAAGGTGTTTAACAAAGCCACAAGTAATATTTTATCAATAAATCCATTACCTTATAGTGCATCCGGAGTCCAATAATTTGCGCCAAGAACGAACGGGTAAAGCGAGCGCAAACCAGTTGTTTATAAGCCCCACCCAAGGAAGATTCATACAAACACTTTCCAACGACTTTCCCTGCAAACTCGTATAACTTTAGTCGGAGATGAGAAGATCGCTCTGGGTTTGGATGCACCTGAATAAGCAAGAAATCCTGGTCATGAAGACATTCAGTACAAAAACAGAAAAATCGGATCTGCGATATAAATTTAAAAAAATTTAATGCTGGAAACACTCATCAAGGATAACCTGCTGAGTGTTTCCAGCATTTTCTGTTGTTAAGTCATCCACCTGATAATTGGCAGTAGCCTCAATGTTCAGATTCATAGGCAAAGAAAATAATCCTACATTAATAAAATCCTAGCCTGCCCAACCTCTCCCGATAGCTTCCCAAAAATGTAGCCTCACCAACATCTTGTACAACTGACTGATGAAGACCAATGTACCAAAAGCCTTCTTTACCTCCCTGTCCACCTGTGATGCCACTTACAGGGAATTTGTCAGGTGTCCCCTCAACCTCTGGAGTTCTAGAGAAAACGGTCCAAATTTGTTCAAGGTCTCATTAGAGCCAAGACCCCCAGATCCCAGACTCCATTCTGTTAAACCTGCACCCTCTCCAAGGCCTCCCCCAGCCTTCCTGCAATCAGACAACCAGAACCGCACTCAATAGTACTCTAATAAATGTGGCCAAAACCAAAGACTTATATAGCAGCATGCACTCATACTCAAATCGCCAAGCAATGAAGGAGAGCAAACCATACCCCTTTTTTACTGCTCTATCTACACACATCTTACACAAGTAATAAATGCTGAAAGCAAAAAGTGCTGGAGTAACTCAGGAAGCATCTCTGGAAGACATGAATAGGTGATGTTTCAGGTTGGGACCCTTCTTCAGATTCGAACCATCCGGACCCGAAATGTCACCATGTCTTCCAGAGATGCTGCCCGATCCACTCAGTAACCAATAGCACTTTGCGATTTCCTTCCAATGGTGAAAAGGCAGGCTTCTCAATTGCATAATTCTTTATTTCTGATAATTAACATATTAGTTAGTTCTAGGCAAATATGATTTCTTGTTGATAATCAGTAATTCATTACCATCTGAAATCAAATAGTATATGGAAAATTCTTAACAGTTGAAATGTAAACTTACCAGTCCCTGGTTATTGTCACTGAAGTACATGAACAGGGCATTAATGGGGTCAAAGAGTGCTTTACAGGTTAACTCAAACCATTCCCTGCGTGGTCCACCCCAGTCCAGTGCTGAAACATTACATAAAAGCGTCATTAGATTTTTTTTTGTGTTACTTCAGTAAAGCATTAGCTCCTTTTGACATAACATTAGTATTTCTCCAGGCAGCACAGTCCAGGGATGTTTTACATGTTCTGAAAGAGGGGAGATGCCCAGTTTAAACAGGTGAGGGAGTGGAGCTGAGCAAAGAGCTGGCAAGTGAAATGTGTCGGAAGGAACTGCAGATGCTGGTTTACACTGAACATAGACACAAAATGCTGGAGTAACTCAGCAGGACAGGCAGCATCTGTGGAGAGGAGGAATGGGTGACCTTCCCCATAGCAACCAATGAACCATCCCAACCCCACCCTAGTTCTCCAACTAGTTTCACTGTCCTGCTGATTAATTTTACTGTTTGTATGCCTCGTTGTCACCTTCCCCTCAGCCAACAATGAATCATTTGCTTGATTAACATATGCTTTGATCTGTTCTTTTCACACCTTACATGCTCTTTGTAACCTTCCATATCTCTAGCTTCCTTCTCCTCTGACTCTCAGTCTGAAGAATGGTCTCGACTAAAAACGTCACCCATTCCTTCTCTCCAGATGCTGCCTGTTCCGCTGAGTTAATGCAGCATTTTGTGTCTATCTGCTGGCAAGTGAAAGGTGGGTTCAGGTGAGGAGGGGTTAATTGACAAATGGTCAGTGGGGGAGGGAAGGGTGAGATAGCAAAAGAGGGTAGGTGGTGATGTGAAGACACTAAAGGGTGGCAGATTTAGAAATCTGATAAGAAAGGGAAGACAGCAACCAAACAAGAGAGGGGTGAAAAGAGTAATCAAGATAATTAATGAGTGAAAATTATGAAATTATTTACAATTCTAAAATATGGATAATTAAGAAATGTTATTTGTGAAACTAAATTAAAGAGGGGTAAATGGTGTTGCTGATTTGCAATTTTGTGATCTTGTCTCAAAATAGTTTTTACAATCGATAAGTAATGGACATGGTAGCTAGTGCAGGGTGTGTGACATTAAGGGTTAATTTCAGGAAACATCAAATGCCGTGTTTAGAAGAACTTTGAATATCACAAAGACATCTGTAACTAAGGTGACATTGAAATTGGGGTCAGTGTTGAAGGGAAAAGATGTGGTTGTGAAAGCAAATTTTAGCAGATATACATAAGCGTAAGAAATAAAATAGATAGCAATTAATCTGTAATTCAGATCTTGCGCAGTGGGTCAGCGCTGGTGGTTTTCTTGAGAGCATTTCCTGCTCTGACATCTTAACAGTTAAAAATAATTATAGTACAAGATGTGGTGAGTCCAGCTGTACCACAAGTTCTTTGAATAGGCATGCTAGTTTGTGCAGTGAACATTGCTTTAGGTCATAAGGGATAGGAATAGAATTAGGCCATTCTGCCCATCAAGTATACTCTACCATTCAATCATAGTTGATCTATCTCTCCCTCCTCACCCCATTCTCCTGCTTTCGCCCCATAACCTCTGACACCTGTACTAATTAAAAATCTATCTATCTCTGCCTTAAAATATCTACTGACTTGGCCTCAACAGCCTTCTGTGGCAAAGAGATCTTTGCTATTCTGCATTGGCTGAACATGTTTAGGCAATTTGTCGACCAAGACACTTTTAACATTGATTCGCCTTGGACTTAGAATACCTCATCGTAAAATGTGGTCCCTTTTATCAACTGAGGGATTTAACCTCTACCATCTTGTTGACTAACTATATACCACTCCAATGCAATATAAAGATGGAACTGGATGAATTATACTCGACCGTCAACCCTTATGAGGCAGTAAACCTTGATGCCCTATTTAACATTGCTGGTGACTTCAATCAAGCAAACTTCAGGAAATACTTCACCAAATACTATCAACATTCCCCAGCACCATGCAGAGTGTTCACACTCCAGACTACTGCTGTGCCACCATCAAGTACACCTATAGCTCAATTCCTCACCCACATTATGGCCAGTCAGATCATCTGTTGGGTGTTACTTCTGCCAGGTTACAGACAGAGATTGAACTATGAGGCACCAATGACCAGAGTAATACAGCGGTGTGGTCTGTGGAGGCTACAGGTCTACCTCAGGAATGCCTGGACTAGAACATGTTCAGGACCACATTACCCAGCTTGAATGAGTACACTTCAGTCATCACCAGTTTCATCAAGAAATGCATTGACGACTATGTTCTGACCAAGACAAACAAGGTCCATCCCGACCAGAGATTTTGGACGCACTGGAACATGCACTCTCTGCTAAACGCCAGATCTGAGGTTTTCAAGAAGGATGACACTGTCCTGCACAAAAAGACTAAGGATGATCTCCATAAGGTTATCAGGATACCAACAGAGAATTCCACAACAACCTAGAGGCTCCGTTCAGTCAAGCAGATGGCAGACAACTGTGGTGCTGAACCTGCATACCAACATGGGCTATAATGGAAGATCGGGGCAATCTATGCCAAAAACACACCTCTACTAGATAAGCTCAATGTGTTTTATTCCCAGACAAAGTTCCACCATGGCACATTCCTCCCATCTCCCCCAGCTCTGTCCCATACAAATCAGTGGAAGATCTGCTTTCACAAGGGTAAACGCTTGGATCTCGGCTACCTATGGCGATTGCTCGACTTTGGCCACCCAAAATTGCAAGTGGTAAACACAGCCAGTCTATCCAAGGCTCATCACTTCCTTTTATCCAATCCATCCACTTGGCATTTTGCATTAGGAAGACTTGAACTTTCATCAAGAAAGCTTCCTTCCTGGCTATTCCCTTATCTCTCTTCTACCTTATGGGAGCCTGAAAGTCCAGATTTAAGAACATTTTACCTCATATGATTATTCTGTCATTACATTTTAGTGCTTTTCTGTACTATTTTCAGTCGTATCCATTGTATCTATCATAACAATGTGCACCGTTAACTCTTCATGCAAATAATTTCATTGCAATCTGGCGAGTATTTGACAATAAACTAGTCTAATCAAATCTCTTTAGTTACTTCAAAGTAATTCATTTTGTTACGCTATGCTCCCTTAATCTAATTAAACAGAGATGAAAAATGAAAACGTGAAGAAAGATGGTACAATGCTCTTACTGAATCAGACTGAATGACACGACAAATGTGGGTGCGATGTGGTGTTATTAGCAATAAATAAGGGCAGCACGTGGTGCAGCGGTAGAGTTGCTGCCTAACAGCGCCAGAGACCCGGGTTCGATCCCGACTGTGGGTGCTGTCTGTATGGAGTTTGTACGTTCTCCCCGTGACCACATGGGTTTTCTCCGAGATCTTTGGTTTCTTCCCACTACAAAGATGTACAGGTATGTAGGTAAATTGGCTTGGTAAATGTAAAAATTGCCCCTAGTGTGTGTAGGATAGTGTTCATATGCGGGGATCGTTGGTTGGCACAGACCCGTTGGGTCGAAGGGCCTGTTTCCGCGTTATATCTCTCTAAACTAAACTAAATAGAGAAGCCAGATTGCCTATTTACACATTTGATTCTTGCATTCTTATTCACTGGTATGTCCAAAAATATCAAATGAAGGCTATATTCTGACACGTGTAGGGAATAATAATAGATCTGTTGGTCCATGTGCGCTTCCTATGTAGCATTGATGAAGGTTAAAAAAGCTTATTATCTCAAGGGTCTCTCAGGAGAAGATCATGCATGGAGATCACAAAAGAGAGACAAGCACCATGCAATGAAGTTTACAACTTGTCATATGAAACTAATGAGATTTTCCCTCAACTGCTTCTACAATTCAGAGGTAATTAAGGTGTATAATAAATTCCTATTTTTGTATGATGTGGTGTTATTGGCCACGTGTTATACGGCACAAAAAAAAAGGCTGCTTCTCAGAACGAAACTGATAATTTGTGTTATTTACTGATAAGTTTGAATATTGTCACACATTTTGAGAGGTAAGTGTTTGAATAAAGGCAAGGCTTCCAAAGCAAATTCCACACCCACCCTAATAAAACCTTGTCAAACTCTGTCGCGGTAATGGTGGCGCAACGATAGACATGCTGCCTTACAGTGAATGCAGCGCCGGAGACCCGCGTTCAATCCCGACTACGGGGTGCTCTCTGCACAGTTTGTACGTTCTCCCCGGGATCTGCGTGGGTTTTCTCCGAGATCTTCAGTTTCCTCCCACACTCCAAAGACGTACAAGTTTGTATGTTAATTGGCTTGGTAAATGTAAAAATTGTCCCTAGTGGGTGTGGGATAGAGTTAATGTGCGGGGATCGCTGGGCGGCGCGGATCCGGTAGGCCAAAGGGCCTGTTTCCGCGCTGTATCTCTAAATCAATGGCCTCCACTGTCAATGACAAATTCTTGATTAGAACAGGTGTGAAGGGTTATGGGGAGAGGCAGGAACAAGGTGGTAGAGATCAGCCATGATTGAATGGTGGAGTAGACTCGATGGGCCGAAAGGCCTATTTCTACTCCTATAACTTGTGAATATTGACTTAATAAATTCTGCATTAAACTGCTAGCACTTTTGGAAGATTTCTATTTCTTAATACTAACCTTCCTCATCCTGGAAAATAACCTCAAAATTCTTGCTCCAATCAGAGGACGAGAAATTTCGCGTAGCTTTGATGGACTAGTGGCATGTAGAAATTTAAAGGTGAAATTAAAGACAGATTAAGTTAGTCATTAGAGTTGCTATCAAAATCTTATTTTCTTGGCATACTAAAATCTGATGTTGTCTCTTAATATAACTTCCAAAGTTACAATGCTTCAAAGTCAATTCAAAACTATAAAGTTAAACAGATATATATATATATATATATATACATACACACACAATATAAATTGTGGCAATCCAAAGTTTAAAAAAAGTCCTCAAGGACAGTTAAATATACTACTGTTTAAATAATAATCTACTATTCTATTAGAAAAACAGGCAGCCAGGAAACCAAGTACGCACTCAACCCACCGACTCAAGGAAATTGGGGCGGCAGACTTTTAGCACAATCTTTGTATGTGGTCGTTTCACATGCATCTGACGGAGTTCCCGCTGAAAGAAGTTGACTTTATCTTGGAACGTTTCAGAACCCCCTGAAAGAGGAGAAAAAAAAAAGAGAGCTTCTTTCTAATATCCATTCTGGCTAAGAAAGGGAAACTGTGATACCTGGGAGATTGCATTTATAATAGCATTAGCTGAGCTGATCCATCATCAAGCAACAAACTCAAATATAAAATGCCTTCAATCCCCTATTTGGGATACAAATCCTATGCCACAGCTCTTGAAGTGGTGAGGACAATCCCCAATTTATTTTCTCATCCCGAGTTCATTATTCCCAACTATACAGCATTCCCTTTGTGTTGCCTGAGCTGCCAGTGTTGATTATCTCTTCAATTCCTCCAGTTAGAATGAACAGATGGGTCCCTTGCACAATTAAAACGTCACATTACATGGCGAATAACAATTTCCGATGGCTGATTACAATATACGGCACAAGCACGTCATGGATCACAGTTATAGAGATTGCACAAAAAAATATTAAATTACAAAACTCTACAGGAGTTATTTAATACCAAGTATACTTATGCAGAAGGATGGGAATGAATTGTGACAGAGGACAGATGAAACAAAACGCAAGTAAAATGTAGTGTGAACTAAAATAAATTGTTTGTTTTTTTTAATACATTAAATTACAGCTTTCCCTAAAATAAGCCTATTATGCAGTAGTCCTCAGGCAACGAGACAGGTAGTAACTAGATTCAGTCACATGAAGACGTGACATACTGATCCAAAATAACTTGGCTGCCAACTTTTTCTTTTCTTTTGCACCATAGGAAGTGGCTAATGTCCACTTGGCAGTTCTTCTGAGCCCTCTCCTGCCTGAGCTGAAGACATGGGCACTTTGCCGCTCAAGAATCAGGGGACTGAATTTGCATCCAAGTCGTACTTGGCAGCGTTTTGACGCTCATGTTCCCTCTTTAGCTGTCAGGTTCAATTGCATTAAAAGTTAACAGCAATGCTCCCTTTCAGTCCCTTGACACCTATGCACCAATAAAACACATAAGCTTTCCATCCTTACCAATGTTGTTATGCAAGAAACGGATAAATGTTGCTGCCATGATATTTCTCTCTTTGCAACTAAGTTCCACAGGAGGTTGTATCCCATCATCCACCACTAGTGTTAGGAACTTTTGCACTGGGTCTAGACCATGGTAGTAAAACTGAGAAGACAAAGGCACTATTATACATATTTTCCACCAATGTGCTCTCCAACTATAGTCTTTTGAAACTTATTCTGCAATTCTATTACTGTTTTGTACTAAGCATCTACATTACATTGCTTGGTCAGTGACAGACATTTTGGCTTGAAATGTGGATTGAAAGAAAGATTCAGAATCGAATCTAACCCTGTCGTCATGGATGCTGACAGCAGCACACTGGAGTGCAAGGAGGATTGATAACACCAGCTAACTCGTCGTATACATCAATCAAAGAGACCAACTATGGAGTGTCCGTAGTACCCTAACAAACAAAAGTTAACCCGTAGCAATCTAACGCTGGATACATCTTGCAAAAGTAAATATGAAACATGCTACATGGTGCCATTCAGCCATTCCCCCATCACAATACCCAGAATGTGGATGTGCAGAATTCAGACCCACCTTTGTTCCTGGACATACTCTGAAAGTGAAAAGTCTCCATGGAATGATTTTCAGGTAAAATTCCTTCACCGAGAATTGCTAGAAAACAAATATTCAGTTCACTATTTGGTTTATACCATTCACCAAGTAAGTTGCTGTTAATTGATTAAGGTTTTACATTTTAAATATTATTTTGTGGTGAGTAAGAGACAAGAGAGATACCAATAACTCTCACATAGTGTCTTGTAGCATTGATGTATTTAGCCAAGCTTAAGAAAGGGAGATGAGAGCATGGATTATTTGCCTGCTGCCCTCTATATTAAAGGAAGTAGCTGAAAAAAAGCAATCAAATGAACAGTATTCATGCAATACCAACCACTCAATTGCAGATTGAGATAACCAGGTTCAATTGCAATGAGATGGCTTCCTGATAATAATTAGCCAGATAGACAAATTGTCCGAGAGTTGCATGTACCCTGACAAAAACATTACTCCAATAAAAATGAATCCTGCATTGTTAAGCAATAGAGATTAACATTAGTGAGCCACCTTATTATATAATTCCATATTCTGTTTTAAACTGAATTTAAATTCCACATGTCTTTGGGTTGTTAGTTCAAGCCTCTGGTTTACATTAATTTAGTCACTGCATCACACTGCCCCTTGCATCCTTTTGGAGATCAATCCTTCACCGTTTAGGGATCATGATTGAACAGAAACTCAGTGGACCAGTCACACAAACCCTGTGACTGGAAGAGGAGGTTAAAGGCTGGTTATCGTTCTGTGAGCAACTCATCTCCTGATACCCAAGCCCTTTCCACTACCTGCAAGGCATATCAGGAGTGTGATATTCAACTTTTGGCAGTCCTGGTTGCTACATTACAGAAAGGATGTGGAGCCATTGGCAAGGGTGTAGAAGAGGTTTACCAGAATGCTGTCGGGACTAGAAAGTATTAGCCAAAAGGAGGTAGACAAAAATGCTGGAGAAACTCAGCGGGTGACTGAGTTTCTGCAGCATTTTTGTCTACCTTCGATTTTCCAGCATCTGCAGTTCCTTTTTAAACATTTAGCCAAAAGGAGGATTTGGATTGTTTTCTTTAAAGTATCGGAGGCTGAGGGGGAACCTAATAAAAGTTTATAAACTCACAAGCCACCTGGCTTTGCAGATTATCCCCAGGGAATCTTCCAACAGAAGGCCTGTTCATAGCCGAGTGAATAGGCCCAGTGGCAAGCATTAGTGTAAGAAGGAACTGCATGGGTTTTCTCCGGGTGCTATGGTTTCCTCCCACATCTCAAAGATGTGCAGGTTTGCAGGTTAATTGGCTTCAGTAAAGTCGTAAAGTTGCCCCTGGTGTGACGGAAGGGGTGAGGTTTTGGGTCGAGACCCTTCTTAGTGTCCGGTTCTGCTACCTATATTATCTTGACAAATATAGAGGCCCTCCCAGCAATGTTTAAACTAAATGAGCGTTGAAGAACTAAAAAAGTTTTAAATAAATGTAACACACTCAAAACATTTGTTACAATGACAATTATTTTAAAAATTTGCTGAAACTAAATTCTCCTTAACAACCCCAGCACCACAATTGTTTCATTTCATTTATTTTGGTGAGCACATTGGTCTTGCAGATTATGCTGGCACAGGCTCAGCAGGCAGAATTACCAGCCTAAGTGCAGGGAAACCGGAGGAGGCCAGTCTGCCAATCGTGCCTCCATGAAAGTTCACGCTCGAGGCAGCTGTGCTGTGCATTGGGCTCTAAATTAAACTAAGAGCTGAATGCACAGCACAGCTCGGAGCAACAAAGCTCCGAGCCCCAACAATGGCTCATAGTTGGAATGGAAAATTGTAGTTCAGCCTGTGTTTGGGAATCCTGAGCGCCCGCCAGTTAAGTGGGTAAAGGTCGGAAGATCCAAGCAGATCTGCCATAATGAAAGCTGACGATCGGGGCTATTATTCCTCCTACGAAGAACACTGTAGTGTCACATTGAAATTACTGCAGATTTAGATGGGGAAGTCCCATGCTATTGAGTCACAGATCTAAGGTTTGAATTATTCTCGATTATAGTCATGTAAATCACATTTTGGAAAATAGTCAGGAATTCCATCCCATCGGAACACTGTTCATTTTACCTCCTAATGTAGTTTCAAAGTTCAAAGCCGGTAGTAGTGAAAATGCTTTCAGGCAGACATGAACAATTTAAATACTAATTCTTGAGAAGGGCTCATCACATTTTTAAATTCAATTTTACTAGTAAGCATTTCACAAGTCACAAAAAGGATATAGTAATGTTACATAGGTCAATAAACAATTGCAAATAATTTTCTTCCCAGCTGGCATTTTGAACCTTATGGCAATTATTACCTATTAATCACCTGAGATTGATGAGTTTCCCCAATGAGTATCCCCAGCTCAGATGTTTGGATGAAAAGCAGTCCATGGATAACTAACATCATGATATTCACTTGCTAATAGCTGCTCAGTGCCGATGATCCCCATTATTAAAAGTAGCCAAATTGAGAAATGTAGTGTCACTGCTATAATAGGGGAATGTCTAATAGTACATTTGAATGCATACTATGGACATTTGGATGCATCCTCTTCCTTGAGAACATTAGTATAGCCTTTCTTTATTTAACAGCACTACAATCCAGTTGGCCACACCTAGAAATAGGTCATTAAGCATATATTCAGGCCCTTTGTAAATTGAACCTCCACTAGTGGGAGAGTCTAGGACCAGAGCCCATAGCGTCAGAATAAAAGGACCTCCCTTTCGGAAGGAGAGGAGGAGGAATTTCTTTAGTCAGAGGGTGGTGAATCTGTGGAATTCATTGCCACAGAAGGGTGTGGAGGCCAAGTCAATGGATAGTTTTAAGGCAGAGATTTATAGATTCTTGATTAGTACAGGTGTGGGGATCATGACAGAAGCCTCCTCATGGCGATCCCCGGAAACAATGACACGATGCACTCAATGACACGTCGGGCGACCAATTCAATCAACATGTTGGACGACGACGGAAACCAACAGCGAGCTATACGTCGTCTGACACACGAGCGAACAAAAAGTACGGGTGTCAGGGGTTATGGGGAGAAGGCAGGAGAACAGGGTTGGGAGGGAAAGATAGACCAGCCATGATTGAATGTCGGAGTAGACGATGGGCTGAATGGCCTGATTCTGCTCCTATCACTTGTGAACTGTCATGACTGTGGCTCATAGTCAGATGGTTTCAGTCAGAGAACCAGAGACAGAGCTGTACTATATGCTCCTAAGGCACCTGCTATTACAAGGAAGAATATACCTGGAACAAGCATTAATAGCAAATGGCTGCTATGCTTTGACCATGGTATAGAAAACTTGGAAAATTACATTACGATCTCTGCAAAAAATCCTACAATTCTAAGAAAAAGAGTGATGCAACTGTAGGATAACAGATTCTAAAATCAAATCCATCTGCAGACAAATACCCAAGTTATATCCACATTACTGCTTTTCTCAGTCTTTAAGAATGACATCTGACTTGATCAAGAATTGAAGATTTGTGTTTCTCCATCACTGGGTCCATGTCAATCCTTGTTCAATGTTTCCTTATCTTCAAATTACATTAATGCACAATTTAACAACCTCAAGCTATGCTTCCCCAGGTCTGGACCTGATCAAAGGGCCTGTCCCACTAGGCGATTTTTGAGGCGACTGCCAGCAACTACGACAATGGTATTCACCGAAGTCAGCACCGGTGCCAACCTACGTCACCTGGCGACAACCTACATCATCCTGGTGACAACTACGACAGCACCTACGTCAGGAGAAGACAAGCTACGACAAGCCCACGGTCGCCGACTGTCGCCGAAAAGTTTTGTACATTTCAAAATCCAATGGTGACCGGAAAAACGCCACGACTCTCTGGACGACTGAAGAGACTACTCACGACCATACAGGCGACAACCCGGCAACTGTGTGGCAACAGCCTAGTCGCCGGCAGTCACCTAAAATAAAATTGCGTCAGTGGGACAGGCCCTATAACCTCAAAGATGGGTCTGCAAAGCTCACCAATATCCATCCAAGTATAAACCACTTCAACATTTTTCGATAACCTTCTTACTTGGTCTGGATAAGCTTTTCAGATTAGTTTACGTTTATGTTGCTGGGAGATTAAATTTGGTTCATATGTGGTGAACTCCAAGGAATACCCAAGTTATTCATGTTGTTGATCGTGACCCTTAGCTGGGGTACCAGATGGAATATTTAATAAATATTGGTTTCTCTCTCAATTTTGAAGGGAATTAAACAGCTTATAACCTATTAATATCTGGGATTCTGTAGAATTACAATTATTGCCATCCACGATAAAACACAATAAAATTGCAGTATTGAAATATAAATTAAACAAGATTTATTCAGACCAAGTTATAAAACTTTATCAACATACAAAACAATTAAATTTTGAATTTGGTGACAAACCACAAAAACTATTAGCGCGTCAACTTCGCAAATTGGACGGGGAAAAAACAATATACAAAATAAGAACAGATAAGGGAGAAACATTAACATTGCCTAAAGATATTAATGATAGATTTCTACAATACTATCAAAAATTGTATTCATCTAAAATAACAGAACAATCAACGGGAATGGAAACATTTTTACAGAATTGTAAGTTTGCGGGTCTAGATCAGAAAGAGAGAGAATTGCTAGGGGCTGAAATTACGATAAAAGACATTGAAGAATCAATAAAGTCCTTAAAAAATGGAAAGTCGGCAGGACCCGATGGACTAAATTCGGAATTTTATAAAAAAATTTATGACTTGCTTTCCCCACGCCTACAGACAATGTACAAATATGCTTATACTCAACAGAAACTCCCAGAAACTCTAAATGAATCAACAATCATACTTATACCAAAAACGGACAAGGATCTTGAAGACCCAGGTTCATACAGAGCTATAGCCCTCTTAAATACTGATCAGAAAATATTAACTAAGATTCTATCTAATAGATTGAGCTTAGTGATCAGTAAATTAATACATCCTGACCAAACAGGGTTTATTCCCAAACGGTATTCATTTTTTAATCTGAGAAGATTATTTAATATTATATACTCCAATAGAATCCCCAACGCAGAGCTAGCAATTATCTCGTTAGATGCTGAAAAAGCATTTGACCAGGTAGAATGGCCATATTTATTTTCGGTGATGGAGAAGTACTGTACATGGGTTAAATTGTTATATTCTAACCCAACAGCTAGAATATTAACAAACAAAATGTTATCAACTAAATTTAATCTCTCTAGAGGCTGTAGACAAGGATGTTCACTATCCCCACTATTATTTGCTCTTGCAATTGAACCCCTAGCAGAAAGCGTTAGAAACCATCCAGGAATATTTGGATACAATACTAGAGACACAAGGAATAAAATCTCCTTATATGCAGATGATATACTAATATATATTACAAAATTAGAAACTAGTATTCCAAACCTATTAAATCTAATAACTCAATTTGGTCAGTTTTCGGGATATAGAATCAATTGGAATAAAAGCGAAATCATGCCAATAACAAAATTTAATTTACATACAATACAACAATCCCCTTTTAAAATAGTTAAAGATAAATTTAAATACTTAGGAATCTGGGTAACTAAGACATATACCTCTTTATTTAAACTAAATTTCCCACCCTTACTGAATAAACTACATAAGAATATTCAATACTGGAAAACACTCCCCATTTCAATGCTTGGGAGAATTAATGCTATAAAAATGATTTTTTTACCGCAACTACTGTACCTACTTCAATTAATTCCGATATATATCCCAAAAACTTTTTTCAAAAAAGTCGACTCCATTGTTACAAGTTTTGTCTGGGATTATAAGAATCATAGAATAAGTAAAAAACACTTATGTAAATCAAAGATAAATGGAGGTCTGGCTTTGCCAAATTTCTTATTTTATTTTTGGGCAGTCCATATTAAAAACATGAATTTTTGGCTGGAAGAAATGGACCAACAACCAGATTGGCTAAAGATGGAAAAGGAAGACTGTCTACCTTTTGAAATTGGACCGATCATATTTGCCCCCACAAAACAGCACAAAAAAACCTATAAAGAAAACCCCATAATACATAGTGGAATACGAATTTGGAAACAAATAAAAAAAGACTTAAAATTGAATAATATACCACTCTGCCTTCCCATTGTAAATAATCCTTTGTTCAAATCATCCTTTATGGACAAAGGTTTCACACAATGGAAAAATCATGGAATCAAAAATATAGGACATCTTTATGGGAAAGGTACTTTTCTTTCATTTCAAGAGTTACAACTGAATTATGGACTGCACTCAAATAATTTTTTCAGATATCTACAAATTAGAGATTATGTTAAATCTAATACACAAGTTTACAAGAATAGGGAATCAGAAATTCTTGATGAGTGTCTGAACAAGCATCCTAATACTGAAAAACTAATAGCTTATATTTATAACACCCTACTAAATAACGAGGTACCACCGACCGAACTACATAGATACAAATGGGAAATTGAAATAGGTCATCCTATCACGAAAGATATGTGGGACGAAAGTTTACAACAAATACATCAATGTTCATTAAATGCCAGACATATTTTAATACAATTCAAGGTCTTACATAGACTACACTTCTCTAAAATAAAACTAAATAGAATTTTCCCACAAATCTCTCCTATTTGTGATAAATGTCTACACTTAGAGGCTAATTTAACACATACTTTTGCAAACTGTATAAAACTTAAACATTTCTGGACAGATATTTTTGAAATAACTTCAAAAGTTATTAATACAAAACTGGACCCAGACACAAAATTAATAATACTTGGAATATCAGAACAAAGCTTAACACTCACAACAAACCAAAGAAACTTCCTCAATTACAGTATAATAACTGGAAAAAAATTAATATTAAAATTTTGGAAAGGCCCTACAACCCCCACAATCAAAATGTGGATTACGGAAATGTCGGAGACCCTATACTTAGAAAGAATTAGACTTGTCTTAATGGACAAACAAGATATTTTCCATAAAATTTGGGCTCCATTCATTAACTATCTGAAGGGATAGACTGGCACAGCACGAGGACCCAGCTGAAACTTGAACTCAGGAACAGATGAAAAACTATACTCTATACTTTATAACCTACGAACCTATCTCCATTGATGTATCACAGGTAACCCATTCCACCTCCCTTGTTTTTCTGTTGTGTTTTTTTTTTTTTTTTTTTTTTTTTCTTTCTTTTTTATTTGTAACTTTCTACCCTCTCTTTTTCTCGCTTTCTATAAAAAATAAAAATACTAGAAGCAGAAGTAATTGATAATGGAAAATTTTAATAATGTATGACTGATGTATATGAAAAAAAAAAAATTTCTACTATAATATGTAATTACATTGTATAATATGTCTACTTCTAATAAATAAATAAATAAAATAAAAAAAGAATTACAATTATTGCACACAGCACGAGTCCCAAGGTATACACCAAACCAACACCACTATCCCCTAGCGTAGGGTTTTCAAATTTGCCATATGTTTGCTTATTGGTTGGTCATACGAGAATTCTCACTTTTTATGTCAGCAAGAATCAGTAGACAAGTAGCAAAGTAACTCAATTATGGAACGAGCTGCCAGAGGAAATGGTAATGGAACAAGCTTCCAGAGGAAATAGTGATGGAACGAGCTGCCAAAGGAATTGGTGGAGGCAGATGCAATTACAACATTTAAAAGGCATTTGGACAGGTACTTGGATAGGAAAAGAGTAGAGGGATTTCAGATCAATGCAGGCATACGAGATTAGTGAAGACAGGCATCACGATTTTTGAGTTGGGCCGAAGGGCTCATGTCTGAAGGGTCTCAGCCCGAAACATCACTTGTTCCTTCTTTCTAGTGATGCTGCCTGACCCGCTGAGTTACTCCAGCTTTGTGTTTATCTTCGGATTATTTCCAAGCTGTACAACTCTAAAACTTTATATGAGCCCATTCTCATATAGCTTGTGAAATTACTTTTGATGTGACAAAGAACAGAAAGCAGACAAAATTTGGTTTCAAACTTTTCTGTTCATTCATGTATCGCATGTGCAAGAATCTATTAAATTGTTTTGTAAATTTAATTCCCACTGGAATTTTTCCAGAAGAAATTTTTCAGTTTTCAGAAGACAGGAAAAATGCAGCATGACACGAGAGCGGTCGTATTATTCATACATGCATTTCAAGTGCTGGAGAGGGGCCTAAATTTGTGACCTGCTGACTCAAAAATGAGAATACTTAGTTGAGCCAAGGTAACACAACTGTTGTATAAACATCTTGAATTTCTCTCTCAATATCGACAATGATTCAGTGCCCAGATGTTTAACATTTTTCAGGTCCAAGAATACTTAAATTAGTACACACGGTTCTTTCCGTCACGCTAATGTTCGGATCAAAATGCTACTAGGACGGCTCAATCTGATCACATTGTTAAATTGACAGTATATCAATACTTTTCAACCTGACGATGTTCTTCCCTCCAACGCATAGACCAGAGGAAAAATATAGCAAGTAAATACTGGTGCAAACCCTAGTTTAATAGAATGTTTATTGATAGAATGAGTCAGAGAAATGAATACCATTTACCATTAACTATGTGGTGAGAGGAAGCTTGTAACATTACAATCTGATAAATGAACATGGACATGATTTTTTTAATGAAATAAAAATGATGTTCGACAGCACAATTGTACAAATTTGCAAAGGTCTTATTTGTGTATGAGATAAGGGTGAAACTAATAAACGTGACATGTTCTAATTATCAGGAGATATTCTACAGTCTGGCACATAGTCTGTTATTAGACAATGGTCTGAGTTAAAATTCTTGTATGGCTGAAAATTTATAAATAGACAATAAACAGAGATTAGGGTGAAACAATTAATTTTCAACATGGTGGAATGCTGCTACATATACTGCCTCTCAGTTGCATACAATCCAAGTCAATTGCTTTGACAGCAAAAAAAGTATTATATATAAGCAAGTGCGGCAGTAGTACAACAGCAATTTGTGAAGTAATCTGTGGAGGTAATGCAAGGCAGAGTTATTAAGGGAAACCAGGTGGCACAATGTGGGAAGTATAAAATTTGCCATGTCGGGAGGAAGAATGGATGAGCAGAATATTTTTCCATGAGAGATGGTTAGTATTCAAAGGAATAGTAAAGTGTGCTGACAATGTAAAATTAGGTAGGTAAGTAATTCATAGAGAGAATATGTGGAAATATAAAATGATCATGCAAAGTAGCAGATAGAATATAATATTTATATCAGAGCATGATAAAGTATAAATGTGTCATATATTTCATTTATTTTCATTTCATTTCTCTATTTTCTCTTTTGCACTGCAGAATTTGTGTAATCCACTGGGATAGTACACAAAACAAAGTTTTTCACTATCTCAGTACACATGACAGTAAAAAAACCCCAAGAGACACACTTTTGGATAGGCACATGGATATGCAGGGAATGGAGGGATATGGGTTATGTCTAGATAGATAGGAGTTGGTCTTGGCATGTGCTCGGCAGATACTATGGATCGAGGGAACTGTTCCTGTGTTGTACTGTTCTATGTTAATTCCAATAATTAAAGAACACTATCACGTATATAGTTCATGGAAGGTTATTGCTGAGTTAATGTGGCTGAGGATAACACCAACATACTGATAAAGTGCTTTTATCAGCCCATTTCATTGTAGTCATGGTACATAACAACGTGGTAAAGGAATCCTGTAAAACCATGTGCAGTGATACACGAGAACTATGAATTAAAGCTTTGGTGTCAGCAGTTAGGAGATTAGCTCTAACAATGTACCCAAATAAAAATGCTGCTCCGAGTTGACAGGAGTATTTCAAAGTATGCTTTTGTACTGCAGAGCTTCAGTCTAACCTGCTCTGGGAAAAAGCATATTTCTCATCAGTCCCAAGAAAGTTTTATTTAGGACTCTTATTGTGCTTAAGTGGACAAGTATTTTTAGAACATAAAAGGTGTCAGAATTTTGCATAATATTCAGATATTTCAGATGTTAGCTCAAACGTGGGGTAATGTTGGATGGAAGGGGAACGGGTAGAAATTCAACTGAATTTTATTGCAGGCAATGCGTTGTATGTGTCAGTACGAGTTAGTTATGCATTGTATGCTTCAGGGCAAAATAAATTAGATGCAAAGGAGAATGTTCTGTATAGAATATAAAAGATGTCCTTGACGGTAAAGTATTTGTAAAATAGCAGCGCATTTTTTGTTTTCGCATGTATGTGCATGAGGGTTTCTTGAAATTTATTAACCATTGTTAAAATGTGTTAATCTTTTAATACTTTATTACATTATTAAAATGTGTAATCCTATTAAACTCCAGGAAGGACAACGAAAATAAGCATGAATCTCCCATCCTGGTGAATTAACCAAGGTGTTAGGCTGCAGAGAAACGGAATATTTTTTCTGAACCTATTGTGAAAAAAAAACTGATAGGAGAATAAAAGTATTTATTAGCTGGGGATATGCAAACAGTGGCGATGATGAAGATTCCCATATTCAGTAGGAACAGGAGACCAAGCAGGATATTGCCTATCTGCGACATTACATTGTGACTTTCACATTGTCAGCCTGCCCGTGGCTTCCCTTGAACCCTTCTCAGCTTTCCTATCCTAGTTTTTTTGCCGGAATGATTGTTTACCTTTCTTCCACTAAATACGTTGGGAAGCACTGAGGAAATAGAGCGCACCATATAAATGTAGATCATTCAGATTTTTCTCCACCACAGCTCAAACTGAAAGTCGAGGTAAGAAAAATATGCTACAACCACTTTAAATGCAAATATGTAACAATAGAATAACAATAGAAAATACGACAAACACTCAGCAGATCAAATGTGTCACCTGACTCTCAGTCTGAAGAAGGGTCTCGACCCAAAATATCTCCCGTTCCTTCTCTCCAGAGATGCTGCTTGTCCCGCTGAAT
Organism: Amblyraja radiata; assembly: GCF_010909765.2. NCBI lineage: Eukaryota > Metazoa > Chordata > Chondrichthyes > Rajiformes > Rajidae > Amblyraja > Amblyraja radiata. The sequence continues at coordinate 64,467,778 of NC_045964.1, forward strand.
TACTCCAGCATTTTGTGTCTACTCAACAGATCAAGCAGCTTCTATAGAATGAAGAAAGTTACCATTTCAGGTCAAAGACCCTTAATCAGAACTTCATTTAAAAAGTGAAATGAATTGAATTGTAATTTTCCTATTTGTTTCAATTAATATTATTATTTTAATGCATTTACATAATTATGTTTAAAGTGAATGAAGTTCGGATGAAGTATCTTTAACTTGAAATGTTAGCTCTGTTTCTCTTTCTACAGATGCTGCCTGAACTACTGAATGTTTCCGGCATTTCTGTTTCTATATCAGGTTTCCAGCATCTGCAGTTTTTTTTGTTTTTTTTCATTTACTATGTGCTCTTACATCAAGCTTTAAATATTCAACTACTTGAATATTTTAGTTCAGGAACTATAAAACTGACATCTATGTTAAAAACCCAAGCTTAATTATAATAGTAATAATTCAGGACAGATTTCATAGTCTTTTCCTACCTTTGGAGATATGTAACAATAAACTTTTTTGGGTTTCTTCACTTTCTCAGTTGTCTGATCCCCATCTTTATCATCTTCTTCCTCATCAGTGGTGATCGATTGGTGTCGACTCGCAGTGGAATATGTGATTGGTGATGATTGCCAATGTGAATGAGCATAATTTGTTGTGCTATACAAGTAGGCCTCAAAATAAACACTGCTTCCGGGAGACGATACGTTCTTTTCTACTATATTATTTTCATTTTCTATTATGAAAAAAGGAAATAGTTAATAGTTGATTAGAATTTATCTGATTAACAATTTTTCTGAATGAAGAGAACATTCTTCATGCAGAAACACTTCTAATCGGAAAAAGCAGTATATATCGTATTTCAGCATGCCAAGTATTACTATTCACAACATAAAAATAGAAAATACTGAAAACATGCAGTAAGTTAGTCAGCATCTGTGGAAAGAGAAACAGAGTTAACATTACAGGTTGAAGGACTAGAAAAGATAGAAAACAAGTTAGTTTTAAATTGCAAAGAGGGTAGGAGAATAGATAGGACAAACAGAATGTACTTGCCCTGCATACCTTCTTTAAACTTTGCCTCTCTCACCTAACGATAAACACTTTAACCCCCCCCCCCCCCCCTCTCTCCCATTCCCACACTGACCTTTCTGTCCTGGGCCTCCTCCACTGTCAGAGTGAGGCCCAGAGCAAATTGGAGGAACAGCACCTCATATTTCGCTTGAGCTGCTTACACCCCAGCGATTGACTTCTCTAGCTTCAAGTAACACTTGCTTTCCCTCTCTCTCCATTCCTCCCCTTTGCCAGTTCTCCGACCAGTCTTACTCTCCAACTACATTTTATCTCTGTTTGCTTTGAACAGATTTAAAAAAAGCAGCTAACTCAAAGCTAACAATGATCTATTCCACATTTTCCTTGATCTCCATTCCGTTTGTCCTAGTTTCCCACCTTACACTTCTTTGTCTATGTATCTCCCTCTACCCTGACATCAGTCTGAAGAAGGGTCTCGACCCGAAACGTCACCCATTCCTTCAGTCCAGAGATGCTACCTGTTACTCCAGCATTTTGTGTATCTTAATGCTATGCCCTCCAGTTCTTTGATATTTTCACCCTAGAAAAAAGGTTCTGACTGTCTACCCTATCCATGCCTCTCATAATTTTATATACTTAGAAACATAGAAAATAGGTGCATGAGTAGGCCATTCGGCCCTTCGAGCCTGCACCGCCATTCAATATGATCATGGCTGATCAAGTTTCCAGGGGTGACTTCTATCAGGTTTCCAGGGGTGACCTGACAAAAGTGGAACAAATTGAGGGAATTTCCGCCTAGTTGGACGACAGTGGGAATGCAGTAGTGGATACCATGTTTAAGAAAGAACTGCAGATGTTGGAAAAAGCAAAGGTAGGCAAAAATGCTGGAGAAACTCAGCGGGTGAGGCAGCCTCACCCGCTGAGTTTCTCCAGCATTTTTGTCTACAGTGGATACCATGTGGTAACTGTGGCAAGCTATGCAGATAAAGAATGATGAAGGGAAATAATTTACCATGGTTACAATCATAGGTTGTCATTTGCAATTTTGAAAAAAATCTCCGCTTGTGAAATGGACGAAACTTGATTTGGAGGGTTTCTTGATGCAGGAAAGGTGAACAGAAAATTGGGAGATAGCAAAATCTTGAAGGATTGGAAACGGAACAATAGTTTGCAGAGAAATCTAAAATGGCAATGTACTTCATAGTTAATAATTTGGGCTTCAAACCCTACTTACCACCAAGAATTATGATGTCAAACTCCCCGTTACCAATCAATTGATCCCAGTACTTGATGGATACCCGAAAACAACCTCTTCTCCACAAGGTCAGATTCAGAAGCACCAGGCACATGGTCTTATTTGAAGAAATGGTTTTGTTAAACAAAACATCTGATATTTCATTTTCATGGGTGCCAAGCTGAAATACAAGTGGGAGATGAATCAGGTGCAGATTACTTAGTTTAGTTTAATGATACAGCGCGGTAACAGGCCCTTCGGCCCAACGAGTCTGCACCGACCAGCGATCCCCGCACATTAAAGCTATCCTATACTATGGACATTTTTTATATTTATACCAAGCCAATTAACCAACAAACCAGTACATCTTTGCAGAAAAGCGAAGTTCTCGGAGAAAACCTTTGCAGGTCACGGAGGGAGAACGTACAAACTCCGTACAGACAAGCACCCGTAGCCGGGATCGAACCCGGGTCTCTGGAGCTGTAAGCGTTGTCAGGCAGCAACTCCATCGCTGCACCACCATGCCGCACATTACTTGCGGAATGCACTACTTACTTGGTGTTTTCACAATTTTAGCAAAATGTTTTAAAATCTGTGACACTACAGGCTATGCAAAGCACAGAGAATAAATTATTCAATATCAGTTTACATCCATAATATTCCATTTGACAAGAAAACTGATTTCAGCTGTTTTGCAATAGGGCTATGTAGAGTAGATGTCAGGCATTTCCTAAAGGGATTGGAGGAAAATACAGAGAGAAGCTACTTCTGACTGAAGCTATTAATTTTGCACTATTCATCAGTGGCAGTGAAATTTTGAGTCCACATCGACCCAATCCTGTTCCCTTCACAGCTGGAAAATAACTGGGTCAGGAGAAAAAACAGCTCAAATATATCTTACAAAAGTAAAAACCCACCCATGAACATAAGTACTTGCATTTCAAGATATTTCTGGTTAAAACTGCAACCACCTCATTTCCATTCCCTCCCTTTCACCATAAACCTTGTGCCACCTGCTCTCAAGTCAAATTGCTCTCAGGCACATTATTGGGCTATCTTAAATCACCCATTAGGAAGAATGCAAGGACAGGGAAATGTTCAAACTTGCTTTAATTTGTCCTACGAAGGGCTGGTCTCCAAATACGTCCAACATTTAATAAAGTCATGGAGTCATACATCATGGAAACAGACCTTCTGCCCAACTCTTCTATGCCAACCCGATTTTATAGCTGGGCTAGTCCCATTTGCCCATATTTGGCCTATAGTCTTCTAAAACTTTTTCTATCCATACACTTGTCTAGGTGTATTTTAAACATTGTCATTGCAGCTGCCTCGATAATCTCCTCTGGAAGCTTCATCTATATAGGCACCACCCTTTGCTTGAAGAAATTGTCTTTCAAGTCTCTTTTAAATCTTTTATTTCTCACCTTAAATCTATGCCCTCTATTTCTGGATGGCTCTATCCTGGCAAAAAAGACTGAGCATTCACCTATGCTTCTCATGATTTTGTATACCCGACAAATGTTTCTTTGTGTGTTTTATGTGGGGGGTGGTGTGGGGGGGTGAGGGGGAAACCGCTTTGGTCGCCTCCTCCACGGAGAGGCGAGTTTTTCCAGGTCGCCTCCCCCGTGGCCTAACATCAAGGATCGACGCGGCCTTTCCCGGAGACGCGCCCGGGGCTTCAGCGGCGGGCGCAGCGTGGACTCTCGGCGTGGAGCGGGTGAGCCCTCGCTGGAGGGGAGCGCTCCGTTTCGCTGACCCGGGGCAGCCGGCAGCCTGAAGTGGCAGCCTGAAGCCGCGGTCTGCAGAGCTCCAGCTGGTGCGGCGTCTACAGCCCGGGATCTCACGTTGGGGACCCGGGGGAAGAAGAAGCCATCACTGCCGGCCCGCGGCCGACTTCTACCGCGGGTCCGGCATGGACTTACCATCACCCCTGGAGGGGAGCTTCGACCACCGGCCCTGCAATCTACGGTGCTTCTGGCTGCGGCGGGGACTTTAAATCTTGACCGCCGGCCTGCAGCCTACAACAACTTAAAGCCGCGGTCTCCGGTGAGGAAGAGCCATTCCTGGACTGACTCTGGACTCTGGTCCTGACCACGGGGGGGAAATGGAGGAGGACTGGCCAAATTTTGTGCCTTCCACCACAGTGATGAATGCTGCGGTGGATGTTTGTGTTACAGTTTTATTGTGGCTGTGTGTTCTTTATTATTGTATCGCTGCAGACAACCCAAATTTCCACCAGCCTGGCTGTGTGGCAATAAATTATATCTAATCTAATTCTGTGCTCCAGGGAAAAAAGCCCCAGCCTATCCTTATAACTTGAGCCCCCCCCACCCCCCAGTCCTGGTAACATGCTGATGATTCTTTTCTGCACCCTTTCCAGCTTAATGACATCTTTCCTAGGCCAGGGTTACCAGAACTGCACATCATACTCCAAATGTACTGATTGTGGATGATCAACCACGATCACAGTGAATGGCAGTGCTGGCTCGAAGGGTCGGATGGCCTACTCCTGCAACTATTGTCTATTGTCTATCTACCCGTGCCATCACTTTCAAGAAAGTGTATATCTTCACACAACACTCTCCAGGGCCCCACCATTTACTGTGCAAATGCTGTCCTGGTTTGACTTACTAAAACACAGCGCCTCACACTCGTCAGGGCTAAATTCTATCTGCCATTCCTTGGCCCACTTCCCTAGTTGATCCAGATCCTTTCATAAATGTAGTCTTCCTCACCACCCAGTACACCACTAATTTTGGTGTCATTAGCTACATCCTAACAACCTGGTGTAACACAATGGTTGTCTAACTGTCTAACCTGCTATCTACCACATGATAGAACTGATAAAATAGACATTAACGGAGACTTGGATCAATATTAGCTTAAAAGAATAACAAGGGGGCATAGATTTAAATTAATTTGAGGAAAGGTTAAAGGGAATTTGAGGAAATGGGTTTTCACTCAATGAGCATTGAAAATCTGAAACTCACTGGCTAAAAGGGTGGTGGAGGCAGAAACCTGTATTCAAAAGGTATTAAGATGACCACTGGAAGTACCAAAGGTTGGGAACTGGAACTAACTTATAGCCCCTTTTTAACTTGCATGATTTTGATGAACTGAATAAGCAGCTCTGTGTTTTGAATTCTTATGAATGCAAGGATCTGTAAATCATCGGCTTCAAATCACAAATCACTATAAAACATCACTTGGTGTGCTACCCATTCAGATGATACTAGTTACATCAATTCATCTGGAATTTTGGCTGAGTTTCTGAAATGTTCTGTTTATTACAGGAAGCAACTTTCCAGGAATAATTTAAACAGTTACACCAAGGCATAATTTGTTATTTTATTCCAACGATTTCTTATTTTCCTATGTTGTAGTCACTCACCTCTTTTATCTGTACCCTGTAATTATCTTGATCAACAATGGCCAGGGCATTACTTGTTGGATTATCATATTCGTCGCGAGGGGCGATCTGCAATGTGTGTTCCTGCCCACTTGTCAATACCAGAGTGGAGAAGTGGTAAAGGATTTTTGTTTTTGCTGGAAACACTATTCCTATAAATGGAGGAGAAAATAGCTTTCATTTTGACTATTGAGATAAGATAATTAAATGTTTTGGCACTTGCAAATTGAATTGCATGTCAAATACAGGCAACCTCCACTGGGATGGCAAGAGGACATAGATAGATAGATCAGTAGGAAAAGTGAGGGGATTGGGCGGGGTGTTAACTGAAATTGGTCATGCCTTTGGATTGTAGGCTACCTGTGGAATATCAAGTGCTGTTCTTCCATTTTGCGTGTGGCCTCACACTGGCAAAGGAAGAGGCTGAGGACAGACAAGTGATATGGCAATGGAAAGGAGAATTGCAATGGCTGGCAACCTTGAGCCAAGAACAGAAGAGAGCAGGAGGGTTGTGGAGGGCTCGTGGAGGGGATACCATAGTGGGTAACACCCAAGTCCTTAATTTATGGATTAAGGACTGAATTGTTCAGATTCGTTTCAATTTGAAATCAGATAGCAGAAAAGAATGGCCTTAAAAATCAAAGCTTTATTGGAACTTTATGACAGTCATTTTCTCTTGCTTTCTTACTGATTGTCAAACTAGAAAAAAAGACATGGTAACAACTTGTGAGTTTTAGGTATTTCAGGATATATGTCCTCACGCTGGTTTATTAATCATTAATTTCTTACAAGGAGATCTCATTATAGAGCTATTGTTGTTAATTATATAAATTAAACTGCAATATTTGAGAATTGTCCCAGTGCAGACAAGGTGAAATTATACTATAAACATTAACTCTCAAATAAATGACTCAAAGTATCAGGACAAAACATTGACAGAAATATAAACATGACTAAACTGCTCCTCTGTTTGAACATTTGTTGTTTACAATGGACCTGGGCAGGGAATTCTAGTAATCTGCAAAGAAAGAAATTGCTAATTCATCACTACCTCCACTGATTCTGCAATTCAATATGCCATGGAGGAGGACTAAATAAAGGTCAAGCTTTCCCCATATTGCCCATCCCCCTGTCAGACACAGAGAAAAATAGAGGATAAGGCGTTTAGATTTATTTTTAGCTACCACTTTTGGTTAACTTCACACTTACAAATGGTGTAAAACCAGAAAATATTCAGGTAATAATTGTGGAGAGAGATAAAATTCATGATTGGGTGAGCGACCTTCAATCAGAACTGAGCATCGACCTGAAAGATAAACCGTATGCAACTTCTTCCACAATTAGCCATCAGAATATTTCCACCAAGTTCAGCAACTGTGACATTTTGCTTTTTATTACTAATTTATGGAGCCCAGAAGCAAGATTCTTGTTCCTGTTGCAATAATTGTTGCCTACTGTTGTCAGATTAACTGAGAGACAAAGCAAATAGGTAAATCTAAGCCTTAGTAAAAACACACACATTCACACCTACCAGGTTGAAATGTTTTGTAGTATGGGCTGTAAGCCACATTCAGTCCTCCGAGTTTGACTATGACTTCATACCTTCCTGCCTTCCTCACTGTGAAGCTCACCTTCACCATATTATTATTTTGTGCCTGAAGCACTTCCTGTGTAATAGGAACATCTATCCCCAGTTCCATGTGCGAGATGTGAATTCGTAAGCCCACTGGGCGATGTGCAGGGAATGGTTGCCCATTCTTATAGAACAACTATACAGGGCAATAAGAAAAAATATTGACACTGGTGAATAATGTGTTAATACACCTCCTGATTATACAGGTTCGTGATGGTGAAACGATAAAGCAGTGCAGGAGATAAATAATATTAGCTTCTTTCAATTGAACATAAACAGGTACCACAAAGATTGCAACAAGTTGATCACAGAAATCTTTCAATAAAAAACATCCTTTTCATTAATGAAGATGTATTTCACATGTGTGTCAAAGTTTAATGGAATGTATCGTCCAATTTAGTCTCGCTGTTGATTTTAATTTCAATAAAAATAATAATTCCCCTTTTAAAATGCAACGGTCTGCTTCTGAGCACATTTAATTATAAGTTTGCCTTGACTAAGGCAGCATTGAACATTTAGCTCAATGGCCTCATGTTGAGGATAGGAGACAGAGACAATCTGCTCCTTCCACTATTGGGAAAAACACCTATTGCTAAGAACCTGACCTGACCACGATGCACTCAGAGTGAAGAAATTATCAGTATTTTAACCAAAATTCCCAACCTGGGCTTAATCTAGCGGCTACTTTCATAATTAAGTAGAACAGTTTTCCAGATTTAAAAGAAGAATGGGAATGCTCCCTACTTCTAAATCTCACTTACAGAACCTCATTTATGTTGCAAAGGGCACTACTGGATTCGCCTTGAAAACCAATGTAATAAAATACCTGTATTTTTACTTTTATTTCTCTCACACTGAACAGGTGAGCCTTTGATCAGCATGCAATTATATGCAAAGAAATGCAGCTTTCAACTACACCTTATTTCCAGCTCAATTACCTTTTATCTGACTGATAAATTATTTGCTGAGAAATTTAACTTGTAAATATAACAGTCACACTGCATTGTAATCTGTGCCTGAAACTCATTTCCATGGATATAGCATTATCCTTTTCACAAATTACAATGCATATTACCAGGGAATACATTTCTAGACGGTGAACTGCTGCTCTCCCCGCAAGTGCTGTTCCACAGTTCCAGTTTGTTTCTGCTTTTATGGCCTCCCATGCTTTGTCCTGCCTACAACTCTTCTAGCTTTCTTTCCCCCACCCCTGCAATCAGTCTGAGGAAGGGTCCCAACCCAAAACGTTGCCTATCCATGTTCTCCAGGGATGCTGCCTGACCGGCTGAGTTACTCCAGCATTTTGTGTCTTTACAAATACATATTCAAATCAGACTCAAGAATGTTGTGTCACTTTCAAAAGATCATTCTTTATGTAAATCCTTATTTTGAGGCCAAATCTGCCCCTTCTTGTGGTTCGATTGGACATGAAGAGGTGAATGGCACACAACATTGTTCTTCTAACATACCGACAATAGCATTCTTTAAAGTATTAACCCAGGTTAAATAATCCTCCATGACTATGGAGGATTCTCCTGTACAACATTATCCAGTTAACTCTGAAATCCTTTGAAAGGTTTTGAGAAGACGTAGCTATGTGCTGCACAGTTACAAGTCCAACTAGCTTTACACCACTCACAGATATTCCAAATTAACAAAAAACTGTTACCATTGCTACAGATCTCTATTTCGGCATCTACTTTTAGATATGTGCATGCTTTTGTTCACAAGGCCTTTGATTTTGTTTGCAATAATTGCTTTTCATTATAAATCCCAACATTCACATTTGTAATTAAAACTGTGTACTCTTATCATTGCCGACTATAATTAAACCTCTCAAGTATAAAACAAATAAACTACAAAAAAAAAAGCTCAGTCGTTTTAAAAGCAAAGAATACTATTTTGTTTTACGCACATGTACTCTAAAGGTCAAGATGCGCCCTACTTCCTGAGGGTCCTTCCAATCCCAGGTGACCAGGCATGACCTTGGATCCAGGTAGTTTCCACGGACATAGTCATAAATAGTTCGGTTCGCCTGCCGCCCTCTGTGGTCATTCTGAAGAAAATTAATTACCCGGGCCACGAGTTCGTACAGAAACTTCACGGTAAAGAAGAAAGCTACGATGGAAACTGCAATTCCACCTGCACAAGAATAAAGAAATCATACATTGAGTCGATGCTAGGCCTCTGAGCATTTCCCATCAGTTGCATCACTTCACTTAGTTTTCCTGTAACCTATTCCCTCTCATGTCTGTCGGCTCCTTGAGATTCTCCTGCCAACCACTTTTATTAGGTAAAATTTATGTGCTTCTTTGATATGCGAGAGAAAACCAGAGCACCTGGAGGTCTCAGGATGAACATGAAAACTCCTCCCAAACATCAGTGCAATGAGCAAAATTCATCTGCAGAGAGACTTCCAATCTCACCCATCTGACATCTTCAGCTCTTACTTGCAAAATTATACGGTTTTACAGATCCCCTTTCCCTTAAAATTGTGATGTCGTCCAACTTGTGCTCACAGAATTGTGGTCTCCTCAAATATATCCTCATTCATTTGCCTTTGCTACCATGAAAACAAAAAATCTGGAAGTTAAAGCACACAGTATTGGGGGTTCAGTATTGATGTGGATAGAGAACTGGCTGGCAAACAGGAAGCAAAGAGTAGGAGTAAACGGGTCCTTTTCACAATGGCAGGCAGTGACTAGTGGGGTACTGCAAGGCTCAGTGCTGGGACCCCAGCTATTTACAATTTATATTAATGATCTGGATGAGGGAATTGAAGGCAACATCTCCAAGTTTGCGGATGACACTAAGCTGGGGGGCAGTGTTAGCTGTGAGGAGGATGCTAGGAGACTGCAAGGTGACTTGGATAGGCTGGGTGAGTGGGCAAATGTTTGGCAGATGCAGTATAATGTGGATAAATGTGAGGTTATCCACTTTGGTGGCAAAAACAGGAAAGCAGACTATTATCTAAATGGTGGCCGATTAGGAAAAGGGGAGATGCAGCGAGACCTGGGTGTCATGGTACACCAGCCATTGAAGTTAGGCATGCAGGTGCAGCAGGTAGTGAAGAAAGCGAATGGTATGTTAGCTTTCATAGCAAAAGGATTTGAGTATAGGAGCAGGGAGGTTCTACAGCAGTTGTACAGGGTCTTGGTGAGACCACACCTGGAGTTTTGCGTACAGTTTTGGTCTCCAAATCTGAGGAAGGACATTATAGCCATAGAGGGAGTGCAGAGAAGGTTCACCAGACTGATTCCTGGGATGTCAGGACATTCATATGAAGAAAGACTGGATAGACTTGGCTTATACTCGCTAGAATTTAGGAGATTGAGAGGGGATCTTATAGAAACGTACAAAATTCTTATGAGGTTGGACAGGCTAGATGCATGAAGATTGTTCCCGATGTTGCGGAAGTCCAGGACAAGGGGTCACAGCTTAAGGATAAGGGGGAAATCCTTTAGGACCGAGATGAGAAGAAACTTTTTCACACAGAGAGTGGTGAATCTCTGGAACTCTCTGCCACAGAGGGTAGTTGAGGCCAGTTCATTGGCTATATTTAAGAGGGAGTTAGATGTGGCCCTTGTGGCTAAAGGGATCAGGGGGTATGGAGAGAAGGCAGGTACGGGATACTGAGTTGGATGGTCAGCCATGATCATATTGAATGGTGGTGCAGGCTCGAAGGGCCGAATGGCCTACTCCTGCACCTATTTTCTATGTATCTATGTTACCCAGCAGGTCAAGCAGCATCTGTGAAGAAAAGCAGAGTTCACTTCTCTCTGCAGATGCCATCTGTTTGTCGAGTTTCTTCAGCATTTTCTGTTTATATTTCAGGTTTGTTGCTGTTTTTTGGCTTTTATGTTGTCTTGCAAGTCTTGACTGCAGAGGTCAATCATTTACAACCCGAGCCCTAAGATTACCATGTTGCAATGTTTACTGCCCATAAGGAAAGACAACCATAGTCAAAGACCTCATCTGTTTTACATTCTGAGGAACAGGCACAGTGGTCACACATTGTCAAAAACCTATTCCCAAAATTCAGAGACTGCACTGAAGCACCATTACTCCTTTGAGAGATCACTCTGATAATCACCTGCAATAAAGTTCTACGCAACCTGTCCCCACTTGATTCCCTGGGAGCACTGTTGTATTCCCCTCCCATCACTATAGCATACTGCCCGGTAGCTGTAAGTGCTGTAGGCACTGCAGTGTGTCCCCTCAAATGCTCGATTCAGAGACATTTGCTGGGTTAATTGCCAACGGCGACGATAATCACAGATAATAACAGCACGTTAACTAACGGCAACACTACCAGTTTCAGTGTAGCGATACACAGGAAAGCTTTGCAAACAAAGCCTTGTTCTGTGAATCTTGTAAATGAGGGTCTCAATTTTTATAAGAAAGAACTGCTGATGCTGTGTTTAAATCGAAGATAGAAACAAGACGATGGAGTAACTCAGCGGGACCGGCAGCATCGGAAGAAGGGTCTCGACCCGAAACTTCACCCATTTATTCTCTCTGGAGATGCTGCCGGCCCCGCTGAGTTACACTCAATTCTCAATTTGTGTCTATTCTCAATTTCTATAGGTCCTCTATTAGCAATATTAGAGCAACTCACAAATCTCCTTTACTACCATTAATAGGTTGCAATGAAATTTCTAGCTCAGGGTATCCATTGACAGTGCTATACCACGGAGTAAAGTGCTTGGACTTTTAACAAGTAAAGTCAAACAGAAATGACAGCAACTTCCTCCAGAAATACAGGGAACGTCTTAAAATGCAGTGAATGGACAATATTTTCATTCAAGAAATGTACATAAAATCAGTTTCTTCATCATGCTTGATTGACAATCCCTTTAATAATACCATGAAACCGCTTAAGTCCTCAAATTTATGGAAGGAATTCAAATTGTACTCACCAATGACGACAATCATCAGGTCTTTTCTTGCAGTGCAAAATGTGATGCTAGAGGCAAAAAACACTGCTCCCACTGTGGAAAAGAGTCAGAATTAAGGACACAAACTTCCCTAAACTGGGGATAAATGGAAAAGTATGAATAGGTTTTTTTTCTAAATAAATGACTACATTTTCACATACCCATGGACCACTTTTCAATTCTCTGCCTTTGGGTCAAGTTATGAACAAACCTAACTTTGTGCTCCCACTCAACGTGTCCCCTCGAGGACCTTCCTTCCAAATGTAGAAGTAGCCTCAGTCAGAGTTTCCTGTGACTCGTCACCAAACTGGAGCAGATCAGTTATGTTGCCGATGATTCCTAGTGATTTCAAACTGTATGGGGACAAGGAATTGGAAAGCTGATATGTGACTGGTGTCAATTAAAAATGCAACCTATCTCTAAAACTAATGTATTTATTAGAAAGCTGAGGGTACAACAGGTTTAGCAGAGAGCAGGGAATTGGCATACACTTTAAGGTATTGTTAACTCCAACTTTAAACAAGGAAAAAAATTAATAATAAACTTTACAAGAACTATTATGTAGAGTTTGGCAGGTGAATTGCAAAGCAAAATAAGGTGAATAAATCCATGATCTAAGCTTATGTTAGGTATAGTTTTATTAATTCTTAAGACATTGATCAGCTGCCTAGTAGAGTAATTGGAACTATGTTACACGATTCAAGTAGCAATTGGATTATGTTTTAGTGAGTAAATATGATAGCCAAACAAGAAAAAGTGGTAAAGATAAGAAACAAAACACAGAACTATAGAAAACCTTATCTTGCCAGTTGCTACCATGGCAGAAGAAGAAAAGTTAACTATACTGCAGGCTCATTGTAGCTACATTGTCAACATAGTAAAAAAAAATATTAAATAAATTTTTATTAGAGGCATCTGCATATCATAGTCCAAACCAATACAGACTTTGTTTAACAGTTACATATTAAATATCCAAGTTTCCAGGGACCCAGTTACCAAAGTCCTTTATCGGTTACATATTAACATTGCCTCTAATTATTTATTTATATTTATAGATAGGAAAAATAAAGAAAGAAAGAAAGAAATTAGAAAAATAGGATAAACTATCAATAATACAACTTAGGAGATAGGTCCGTAGGTTTCTTGGTTTCTTGGTCCTCCAAAATATTCCAAATGGAATTTAAACTGGAGGTGGAGGAGGGAGGACTTAAGCCAGAAAGGGTTATTGGGAAGAAAGAGCTACTCTAAATTTAGTTGCATCTGGTTGGGTAACTATAGTTGAGTGGAGATTATTCCATGCTTTAATTGTGCGGGGGAAGAACGAATTGCTGTACACGTCTGTCTTTGTAGCTGGGATCACAAATTGGATCGAATGCACTTGTCTGCTCCTAATTGGTTTGGGTTTGGTGTAGGTCTTGTAATCTATGTTGAGCTGACCATTTAACTTTTTTTTTTCAAAGAACATAACTATTCATCTAGTCCTGGGTTCAGGCTTCAGTCCGGCCACCGCGTCGGTCCAATCTACCCCTTCAAATAATCTATAAATAGAGACCATATTCTAGTAAATAATTCTGGTTTGTCAATAAAGACAAATCTAATTTTTTTCCAAATGTAAGGTCTCCGACATCTCCATAATCCACATCTTGATGTGGGGATTGTTGGGGTTTTCCAAAATTTTAATATCAATTTTTTCCCAATTATTATACTGTAATCAAGGAAATTTCTTCGGTTTATTGTAAGTTTTAGGTATTGTTCTGATATGCCCAATATTATTAATTTAGGGTCGGGATCCAGTTGGATATTAACGACTACAGAGATTATTTTTAAAATATCCATCCAGTAATTTTTAATTTCTATACAATTTACAAAAGTATGGGTTAAATTAGCCACGTGGGATTGACATTTATCACAGATAGGAGAGATATTAGGAAAAATTCTGTTTAATTTTGTTTTAGAATAATGCAGTCTATGTGGTACATTAAATTGTATTAAAGAATGTCTGGCATTTAACGAACATTGGTGTATATGTTGTAGGCTTTTGTCCCAAATATCTTTCGTTATGGGTTGAGCTAATTCCTTTTCCTATGCTAGTCTATATAATTCCATCGACGGAATCTCACTGTCTAAAAAAGTATTATAAATGTAAGATATTAATTTGACTGTGTTAGGGTGTTTATTCAAACATTCATCTAGAATCTCTGGTTCTCTAGTTCTGTATTCTCATGTATGTGTTTTAACATAATCTTTAAGTTGTAAATATCTAAAAAAATTATTTGAATGTAATCCGTAATTCTGTTGTAACTCCTGAAACTAGAGAAAAATACAATTTCTATAAAGATTTTTAATTCCATGATTTTTCCATTGTGCAAAACCTTTATCCAACACTGAGGGTTTAAATGAGGGATTATTTGCAATGAGGAGAGAAAGTGATAAATAATCCAATTTTAATGTCTTTTTTAGTTGTTTCCTAATTCAAATACCACTATATATTATAGGGTTTTCACTATAGATATTTTAATTCAATTTTGTGGGAGCTAACAGAATCGGACCAATTTCAAAAGGCAAACAGTCTTCTTTTTCCATCTTTAACCAGCCTGGTCGTTGATCCATATCTTCCAACCAAAAAATCATATTTTTGACATTGACTGCCCAAAAGTAAAATTAAAAAATTGGTAAAACTAATCCTCCATTGGTCTTGGATTTGCATAAGTGTTTTTTGCTTATTCTATGGTTCTTATAATTCCAAATAAAACTTGTCACTATGGAGTCAACTTTTTTAAAAGACATTTTTTGGGAGATATATAGGAATTGATTGAAAAAGGTATAGCAATTGCGGAAGGAAAATCATTTTTATAGCGTTAATTCTACCGAGCATTGAAATGAGAAGTATTTTCCAATATTGAATATTCTTGTGCAATTTATTAAGTAAAGGCATGAAATTTGATTTAAATAAAGAAGTATATTTCTTGGTCACATAAATTCCTAGGTATTTAAATTTTTCATTGACTATTCTGAAAGGTGATTGCTGTTTAACTTAGGTTCCGTTATTGGCATAATCTCACTTTTATTCCAATTAATTCTATATCCCAAAAATAAACCAAATTGAGTTATAAGATTTAGCAAGTTTGGAATGTTGATTTCCGGGTTTGTAATATATAGTAATGCATCGTCTGCATATAGAGAGATTTTATTAACTGTATCTTTAGTATTATACCCATATATTTCTGGATGTGCTCGAACACTTTCTGCTAGTGGTTCAATAGCAAGGGCGAATAATAACGGAGATAACGGGCATCCTTGTCTGCAACCTTTAGATAAATCAAATTTTGATTATAACATTTGATTTGTCATTATTCTAGCTGTTGGGTTGGTATATAAAAGCTTAGCCCATGTGCAAAACATCTCACCCAGTTGCAATTTTTCCATCACTGAAAATAAATAGGGCCATTCCACTTGATCGAATGCTTTCTCAGCGTCTAACGAGATGACTGCTAGTTCTACATTAGTTATTCTGTTTGAGTATATAATTTTAAATAATCGTCTCAGATTATAATATGAGTAGCGTTTTGGAATAATGCCTGTTTGGTCTGGGTGTATTAATTTATGAATCACTAAACTCAATCTGGTCGGTGTTTAAGAGCGCGATTGCTCTATATGACCCTGGGTCTTCAGGGTCCTTATCCGTTTTGGGTTTGAGTATTATTGTTGATTCATTTAAAGTTTCTGGTAGTTTCTGTTGCGTGAAGGCATGAGTATATAGTGTCTGTAGGCGTGGAGAGATAAGATCATGGAATTTTTTGTAAAATTCGCTATTTAAACCATCAGGGCCAGCGGCCTTTCCATTTTTTAAAGAACTAATAGATTCTTCAATAACTATTACTGATATTTCGGCTCTTAATAATTCCCTCGCTTTCAGATCTAAACCTGTAAGATTACATTTCTGTAAAAATGATTCCATTCCTGCAGACCCCCCTATCGTTTTGGTTGAGTAAAGTGTGATAGTATTGAGAAAATCTATCATTAATATCCTTGGGTAATGTTAGTATTTCTCCCGTATCTGATTTAATTTTATAAATTGTTTTTTCCCCTTCCCGTTTCCGAAGTTGGCGTGCTAGTAATTTTTGTGGTTTATCACCAAACTCAAAGTGTAGCTGTTTAGTATTTTGATAAAGTTTTATGATTTGATCTGAATATTTGATTTAACATATTTGAGTGCGGCAATTTTATTATGTATTATCATGGAGGGCGCGATTGCATTTTCCATATCTAATTGCCTTATCTCCCTTTCCAATACCTGTTGTTTGGCGCGATTCTCTTTATTACGAAAAGCTTGCGCGGAGATTAATGCACCTCGTATAAATGCTTTAAATGTTTCCCAAAGAAGAGAGGCAGGTATTTCAGGGCAGTCATTAGTCTCGAAAAACATATTTATCTGTGTAGTAAGGTATTCATAACATGCTTTATCATTTAAAATTTGAGGATTAAGTCTCCATTGTGTCTGCTTCTCAGTCATTCCACTTAGTTTGATCATAAATGTTAAAGGAGCATGGGCCAAAATTATAATATTATGATATTTCGAGTTATAAGTAAATGGGATAAGCTTAGAGTCTACTAAAAAGTAATCTATCCTTGAATAGCCTTGGAGAGTAGAATGGGTATTCCCTTCCGGATGAGTTTTCAATTCTCCAAACATCTTTGATATTAGTAGTATTGATGTATGAGTTTAATAATTCGCTCGTCTTGGATTTTGCTTTTCTTTTTCTTGATGATCTATCTAGATAAGAGTCTAGTGTACAATTTAAATCTCCACCAATTATCAAGTTATGTTGTGTGAGTTCTGGGATAGTATTAAGTATGTTCTTAAAAAACAAAGGGTTATCAAAATTTGGTCTATAGACATTGAGAAGAATCACTTGTTTTAAGATATAATTCACCCACTACAATAATATATCTACCATTATTGTCCGCAATAGTTGATATGTGTTTAAAAGATATACCTTTACAGATTAAAATTGCGACCCCTCTGGCCTTATGGGAGAATGAAGAATGATATGTTTCAGCAATCCATTTTGCTTTCAATTTATGTTGTGCTTCGTTTTATGTTGCGCTATATTTAAGAGGGAGTTAGATGTGGCCCTTGTGGCTAAGGGGATCAGGGGGTTATGGAGAGAAGGCAGGTACAGGATACTGAGTTGGATGATCAGCCATGATCATATTGAATGGCGGTGCAGGCTCGAAGGGCCGAATGGCCTACTCCTGCACCTATTTTCTATGTTTCTATGTTTTTAAGATGCGTTTATTGAAGGAATGTTATATCTGCATTGAGTGACTAATACTTTACCTCTCTTGATTGGTTCATTAATTCCCTTAACTTTCCAGCTACAGAAAGTAATTCCTTGACCCCCAATTTTTCTATTGACGTCTTGCATCTTATGGTTAGGGTGGTCTATAAAAGAGCAGATAGCTCAGCACAGTAAGCCAGACATTCCACCCGAACACAGGACAGATGAATTCTAAATTTAATAAATCTTCCTCCCGGACCTCTCTCCACAAATAATACGTATAATTCAAATCAAGTTTAAGATAGTAAATAAATAAGAAATAAAGAAAGGAAAAAAAATAAAGACTTAATAAAGTGCAAGAAAAAAGAAGAAACTACATCTACAAATAGTGTAGTTAGTGTTAGCCACACTAACGTGGCTGGCCATCTGAAGACTTCCGTAGCCTTAGAAAAACCTAGTAAAATTAGTTCCCTTGGGTACTAAAGCAATGGGATGGTTCTGTCGTCATTTTGGGACAGAATAGGGATTGAGGGAAAGTTGACATTTGGAATAAAATTCTATCAAAATATTAGCCTACGGAATGGCAAATGAGTTTGGCCTTTTTGTCCTCTGCCTTTCTCCAAAGTATTGCCAGCAATTATTTGTTATAATTTTATGACAATGCATTTTTTACCAGAATTCCCATTTCCCATTTCTTCTAAGAATGTGACATATTCCCAGATCAGTTATTTTTAATTTTACCCAGGAACCATTTATTAAAACCAGGCTAGACAAAAATGCTGGAGAAACTCAGCGGGTGAGGCAGCATCTATGGAGCGAAGGAATAAGTGAAGTTTCGGGTCGAGACCCTTCTTCAGTCTGAAGAAGGTTCTCGACCCAAAACGTCACCTATTCCTTCGCTCCATAGATGCTGCCTCACCCGCTGAGTTTCTCCAGCATTTTTGACTACCTTCACTTTTACAGCATCTGCAGTTCCTTCTTAAATATTTATTAAAACCAGAATCAGTGTAAACATCAACACAACTATAATGTTTTATTCTTAATATTTTAAGTTTTAGTCTTAATTGTTTATTGTATGTCGTGTTGTTACTTGCGAGCAGAGCACCAAGGCAAATTTCTTGTATGTGTACATACTTGGCCTATAAACCTATTCATTCATTCAACTTTGACAAAAATAAACTATTACCCTATGAAAACTCTGTTTCGGTGACGAAGTAGTCAGAGTAATACAGCATGGAAACAGGCCCTTCAGCCGATTGAGTCCACACCAATCATCAATCAGATTTTGAAGAAATCTTGTTTATTCTCCATTAGCTCCCCCAGATTCTATTACTCACCTACACACTAGGGGCAATTTACAGTGAGCAATTAACATACCAACCAGTACATCTTAGCAATGTGGGTGGAATATTGTTTACAATATTATCTATTGAAACAGGAGCACCCAGAGGAAACCCACGCAGTCATAGGGTAAATGTGCAAACTTCTGCACAGGCAGCACCCAAGGCCAGGTGTGAGTCAGTGGCTCTACTAATGGCCAATGTTTAGATTCATTGATTATTTGCAGTGACAATCCATCTAAATTCAATGCCTTGGCCTGGATCCACAGAGCTTCCTTTGTTAAGAATTAACAATTTGTTTTACCGTTAAAAGGACTAAAAAAATAATTGCAAGGTTATTACTGCATCAAACACATATCAGATGTCACACAGGCCGAATGCATTCCCTCTGTACTGTACATATCGCAGCTGAATATTTCCCTCAGGCATCAATATAGAAAAATTACAAATCAGGAGTGAGTAAGCCTTCAGATCCTCAAAGCTGCTCTGCCATTTAGGAAGACCACCACCACTGCTCAGATGGCGACTCCATTTCTACATTCCCACATGCCTGTGAAGCATTTTACCTTTTTGTCAAGATTCTATCGATCTTTGCCTTAAATATATAGAAAAACCCTGGTTCCACTTCTCAATGGGGAAGAGTTCCAAGCACTGGAGAGAATAAAAACTGCTTTATCTCTGCCTTTAATACGTAAGCCCTTATTTTCTAAAACAGTTACCCTTAATTCTAGAATCTCCTGAAATAGAAAACATCTTTGCTACATCCACCCAACCCAATCCTTCAGCATATCATATCGTTCAAATGTTTCCCTATTAAAGTCCAGTGCATATGCACCCAGCCTGTCTAACCTTACAAGACAACTTGCCCGTTTCAGATATTAGACCAGTAAACCTTCTCTGACACCTATTTTATTACATAAATCTTTTTGAAGATAGATTCTGACAATTATTGCGATCAAATTCATTCATTTTCCCAAATGTAAATGAAGAAACAGCTCAGCTAGAAAATGTGGCATTAGTAAAATTGTAATTATAGTCAATTATATCTGGTTAAAATAAATCAGAAGTTGCATGCTGAAATATAAATTAGGGTTTGAAGTAAAATAGGTAGATCTATTCTAGATCATGCCCAATACTCGCCCTCAACATCTATCCACCTTGATAGTGAGCTTTTACTAGATTGTGCAAATGGCTCACAAACCCAACACTTTGTCAATCCGGCAGAGGGAGAAAATAATCATAAAACTTTATTTGGAGACACAAAAGACTGCATATCCTGGAAACTTGAGCAAAAAAAACACAAACTGCTGGAGAATCTCAGCAGGTCAGGCAACATATATGGGCTGGACAGATAATGTTTTGGATTGGGGCACTACTTAGACTAAAATAGAGGGGAGAAAGCTAGTAGAGAGAGGTGAGGGGAAGGGATGGAGGAAGAGTTGGCAAGTGATAGGTAAATCCAGATAAGGAAGAGTAGATTGGCAGATGAGTCAGTTGGGGAGAGAAAGCTAGATAATTTTGTTTATGCTTCTTGTATGTTGCTATTGGGATACAAGTTATAGATGAGCCCTCATTCCTAATTAGACTTGCTTTATCCAGCCACACCAGCATCATATATCCAAGAAAGAAGGAAATTCAGCATTATAATTTTCTTTTAAAACATACACGTGATGATAATGTTCCAAACCCTGTGCACACAGCCACTTCTGCAGTGTTAACTTCTTTAACAGCTGGCATTGGACAGCTTTTGTCTCTTGAATCACACAGTCGTCCACGGAATTTCCAAATATTTGCACTCCTCTAAACTATGCACATCTGCAAATAAAAAAAGCAATGGGCTGAGTCTGTCCCTCTTGGAAAAGAACCAGATCCTCAATAGCAATACCAGTGAAATAAAGGTCCATATAATATATAATTCACAAAATCCCTGAAGGAAAAAGCAAAACAAACATTACAAATGCTAGATATCGTAATAAAAATAGAAAATGATGGAAACACTCAGCAGGTAAGCAGCAATATAAACAGGGAAGAAGTGTTAATGATTCATGAAAATCAGAAAATATAATTTAGCACACATTGGAAATCTGAAATAAACACTGAACATGTGGTGGACACTCAGCTGGTAAGGAAGCATCTGTGGAAAGAAACAGTTAACATGTTTGACTGAAGATCTTTGTCGGAACTGGAATAGACAGAAAACAAGTTAAGGTAAGGGCATGTACCACTTACGCGACCTTTTCGGCGACTGCCGACACTCGTCATAGGTCGCCGAAAATTTTCAACATGTTGAATATTCAGCGGCATCCAGAAAGACGTTACGACTTTTTGGGTGACTAGGAGACCTCTCACGACCATACAGGCAACCCCTGGCGACAGGTGTCACCAGGGGACATGTCACCAGGGGGTCGCCTGTATGGTCGTGAGAGGTTGCCAAGGGTCGCCTGTATGGTCGTGAGAGGTCTCCTAGTCACCCAAAGAGTCATAGCGTCTTTCTGGTCGCCGCTGAATTTTCAACATGTTGAACATTTTCAGAGACCTATGACGGGTGCCGGCAGTTGACGAAAAGGTCGCATAAGTGGGACAGGCCCTTTAACGTTCAGTTAAACCGAAGATAGGGGATCGAAGGGTAGAACAAAAAGGGGAAAACAGCAAAAGAGTGCCAGCAAACGGGTATGTGACAGTTGAAGTATAATAAATGTTATGTTTTGCCAACAGCAGGGCTGTGGGACATGCCTCTGTGGTTGAAAGAAAAACTGAGTCACGATCACAGATGTATGACAACAGAAAAGACAAATTATTTTTCAGACAGAAAGTATAAGCAAGTTATCTAAATTTGGAGAATTTGACATTGAAGGCTAGAAAATGTGTCATTGCTTTTCAAGCTTGCATTGGGCTCTGTTGCGATAGTGCAGGAGGGCGTAGACAGATAGATCAGTGTGGCACTTAGATGGAGAATCCAAATGGCTCACAACCAGAAGCTCTAGGTCACTTCTACAGACCCAATACAGGTGCATTTCAAAGGTAACGTCCAATCTGCATTTGGTTCCTCCAAGGTGAATACTAAATTAAATGCACGTCTTCCAATTTAGTGCAAGTGATTTATGTATTTTGTGTATTAACCAGCATCTGCAATTCCTCGTTTCCACAGAGGTACTAATGAATTGCTACTTCATCTGGAAACACTGAATCCTGAATGATGGAAAAATGGTAATGTTGCAGGTTGATATTTCATCAGAATTGAATGTATCGGAAAAATTACAAACCAAAAAATGGATTATATGTTCTGGATCTTCATGGGAACACGCAATTTCATTGCACCCTGGTGTATATGACAATAACATAATCTAATCTATACCACTTCAACACAGGGGTGTTTGGGACGTAGCAGTCAATTTTTTTTAGGAGAGTCATACAGCATGGAATCATGCCACTTGACCCACCGAGTCCTCGCTGACCATCGATCATCATTCACACTAGCTCTATTATCTCACCGTCTCATCCAAATCAGAGGCCAATTAAACTACAAACCTTTGGGATACGAGACGAAACTGGAGTGCCTAAAGGAAATCCATGCCATCACAGGGAGAACATGCAAACTCCACATGTACAGCACCCCAGGTCAGAATTGAACCAAGGTTTCTGGTACTGTAAAGCAGCAGCTCTACCAACTGCACCACATATAGAGAGAGGGTTTAGCTGATCTTACTTCTGACCCATTACTACATTTTCAAGATCCAGCGCAGCAGGCATAATGTTCTTATTGAAAAAGATATGAAGTGTTATCAAAAGTAGGTCAACGCCGACTTAATTTGTTAAATCCACCTTGGGCATTAAATTGAAATAATAATTGTAATTAACATTATTAAACATTAATTACTGCTGTGAAAACTATCTCTGAACTATCGAAGTTAATGAACATGTACAAAGTTGTTATCGTCAAGTCGAGTTTATTGATATATGCACTAGTGCAGTGAGTTACAGTAAGCGCAGGCACATAGACTTAGACAACATTCAAAAACATAAAGTATTACACAAATCCTACGTGGGAAAAGACTGCAAAGAACAAGGCATTAGTACAAAACATCGATAAAATTGCTGATAATGTTGATAAAAAAAAGATTACATTCAAATTGACATGGAAGATCAACCCCGTCCTGCACATCCAGTTAAGGGTGTTTGATTCTATCATTGTGGCATTTACATCCTCTTTACAACAAAAAGGAAGACTGACTGAATTTTATTGCCTTCCATCACAGTGATCACTGTGGTGGATGTTTATGTTAAATTCTATTGTGTGTTGTGTTCTTTTAATTGTATGGCTGCATGGTAACTCAAATATCACTACCTTAATTGGTGCATGTGACACTAAATGTGGACTTGAACTTGAACTCCCTATGACCCTGTAAATATCCTCCAGTGCTGTGCTTAACCTCCACAACCCGATCAGACAGAGTGTTATTATTTTATTACCCAAATTCTACAAGACAGTAAAAAGGAAGAATGCAAAAAACAAGACATTATCACACAAAAACATTTATACATTGGACACAAAGTGCTGGAGTAGCTCAGCAGGTCAGGCGACATCTCTGGTCGAGATCCATCTTCAGACTGATAGTAGGAAGGAGAAGAAAGCTAGGAGAAAGGAATAGCAGGACAAAGTGTGGCAGGTAATAGCTTGTGTAGGAGAGGGGGGGGGGGGGGGGGGTTGATATGCATTGGTTCCAAACTTCAAAACCCCCCTCACTTGCACCCACCTATTGCCACGCTTTCTCTTGCCTCTCCCCTATTCCAGCTTTCTTCTACCCCCTCCATAGTCAGTCTCAATCCAAAACATCACCAATCCATGTTCTCTGGAGATGCTGCCTGACCCACTGAGTTACTCCAGCCCTTTGTATCCTTTTGGGTAATATCCACCATCTGCAGTACCTTGATTCTACAGTGTTATTTTACTGCTCATCCCATATCTTTGTCCAAGAAGTAATAGCCAAGCATCTCATATCTGCATTATATTTTTACATTCGGAACAGCTCATGGTGGACATTCAGTCAATGTTGGATTATTTCATGTAAATATAAATTGGATTGCTTGGCATTATCAAACAATAGTGGAACAGATCTTTAATGTAGGGCAGTATTGTAATGGGGTCACTGTACTTTTTTTCAGAACTTTTGTTACATTTTATGTTATTTAAAATGCTTCTAAAAACAAGGCCAAGATGAGTTCTGAATGAGAAGGACATTGAACTCCCAAGAGTCAATTGCAAAATAAATGAGAAGAGCATTTGAAAAGCTGATCCTTTGTCTTCTCATGCAATTGCCTTGACAGCAAAATAAAGTTACGATATAAAAGACACACCAACTGTTCACATGAATGGTCACAGAATGATTATAACAATTAAACATTAAATAAAAACATTTCCTTTGTAACAACAAATACACTTAGTTGTCAAGGTACATTCCCACGAATGAGAATAATATTGGACTCAGTACTCAGCAGTGTCTTTTTAGCATTACAGATTCATTACTAACAGCACCACTGTGCAAGGAAGCTGGTGTGAAACCATGCCTCCTGCAAGCGCTCATACAGTTATGAAACAGTGATCTCATTACAACACACCACGGAACTGTGGCAACCTGCAGAAATATCAATGAGGGATGGAGATGGTCAGATTGGAGCCGCTGGTGGGCTGCTCATTGCTGGCATGTGGGGCTGACAGTATTCTGGCAGGCAGAGTGAATATAGGCCTTTCCTCAGTACTGGTATTTAACAGACTGCCCCGCTCCCACAGCATCCCTCATCACCACCAAGGGAGCTGTGGGTTTCAGGTCTCTTTATTTGGCTGCACAGTTCTTACACTCCAGAGATTTTGCTATGACAACAAGCCTGACAGCCAGCAGTGGAGAGGGCAGAGGTTTGTGCCAGCTTTCCAGTACAGCTGTGCAGGGCCCAAGTGAATATCTTCAAATGGTTATGTGCCTATGAGTGTTCAGAATCCAGGACTAAGCACAATATAATGAATCAGCTTTTTGCAGACGAGTGCGAACTAGAGTAACAGTGTACACTTAAATGTATTTCATTAGTTATAAAGAATTTTTTGAGCGTGCTATGAAAGGAACTGTATAAATGCAAGCCATTTTTCTTTATTAAAGGACATTTCAAATATAGCAACTTCAGCTAAAAAGCACCACATTTGTCTCACAGCTATCATTATTGTCGTTGTGATCAGCACATAGCTGTAATTTTCCAACTGCCTGCGGTTTGACCCTGTTTCACAGATTATCCATAGGCAATTATGACAACATATTCTATTCTGTAACTATCTACTGGGAAGTCAGTGACTTGCAATCAAGCAAAACATAAATATGGATACAACAATAATTAAAATTTTTATGAGATAAACATGCACCGTGCTAAAAATGGAGTGTATCGCAATGAGCTACTTGCAAATTTTCTCTTGCAATCAAAGAGTTTTCAAATTTAGCAAGCAGAAGTCAGGTGCGTCTCTGCATGAGGGAAACAGAAAATATTGAGGTGTATCCACACAATTTCCATAATGGATTCCTGCCAGATAGATAAAATAGACACAGCCGGTTGCACATGGAAATTTGGCTGCTTGCCCTGTTCTCTTTGTTGCATCAACGGTGACCTTGGAAAAATGCCACTGTGGCAATGCATACACGCCAAATAAAAAAAAGGTACACTGCTCACTTTCCATCGACTGACCGAAAGTACGACGTCAAAATGTTTTTAAAATGTGACTTTGATCTTAGTTTTCAAATCCGAAGTTTAAAGATTAGCGTTCAAAACACCTGATAAACACCTCACGGGATTGACACAGCATTTCACTCCTCAGCACATTCTAGTCATGGTGATTTTCCACTGCAACACACATGCCTTTAGAAATTGGATGTCCAATAGCTTAAATTTGTCTGGGGTGCAATCAGCCACAGTAATAACATTTAAATGACATAAAAATCACTGAACTACATAAAGTATTGGAAAACTGGAGAAATTTAGTTAATAACTTTCATTTTATTTAGTATTTTAGTAAAGTAGAAAGATCCTAAGGAGCTGCACAAAAGTATTTAGACAAAATAAACTCAAAACCCTGTTAGAAATGCTAATATCAGTAGTGTACAGCATTTTTTCAAGAGGTAGTTAAAAGACCAATAAAGATAAACCAGAAATGTAAACTGGTCAGATTATAAAGCTCATATCTGGGCAGCAAAACATATTGGCCCAAAGAAAGACACAAAGTTCTGGAGTGACTTAACGGGTCAGGAAGCATCTGTCGAGAAAATCGATTGGTGATGTTTCAGGTCAGGACACTTTTTTAGACCTCACAGGTTGTGCTGAAGGAATTTTGGATCCACAAATATGGCATACGTCTCAAAAGATATTCTTCACCATCACATTCCATCTCAGTATTAGAACCTAATCTCAACTTTCTCCTTCCCCACCACCACCCAATTTTGATTTGACTACTTTGAGTAAACACATTCAATGCACATAAAAACATTCTGGAGTATTAATCTTTGTCTTAGTCCACACATTTAGTTTCATATTCTGTCCTCTTTCTATCATTATCATTATCTGCTACCTACTATTACCTCTTGCCCCTATCTACTATTATTACCCCAATATAAGAATTAGATACAATTCTAGAAAGAGTATATTTGGAACAAACCTCTCACTTCTGGGTAAGACACAAAATGCTGGAGTAACTCAGCAGGACAGGCAACATCTCTGGAGAGAAGAAATGGGTGACATTTCTGGTCGAGACCCTTCTTCAGATTGATGTCAAGGGGGGGGAGATGGATGGATGGATAGATGGATAGAGAAGTGTGAAGGTATGAAAACAGGGCAAAGGGAATGGAGATCAAGGAAAATGCAGAATAGATTATTGTTAGCTGGGAGAAGTTACAACAAAGTAAACAGAGATAAAATGGAGTCAGAGACAGTAAGACTGGTCAGAGAACTGAGAAGGGATGGAGAGAGAGGGAAAGCAAGAGTTTCTTGAAGTGACTCTCTCACTTCTAAGTATTGCAACACAAGAAGACGACAGTCTGGGGAGAGGACTAATGGAAATTCATCATAATGATAAACGGATAAATTGCAAGGACACACTGCATGATTGTGGCTTATGTTCCCTGACTATCAAAGGTGAGAGTGAGTGTGATCAAACTGAGATGACACAAAGGACCTGAAAGTTAGAGGTGATTGTTTAAGGGCGATATTCAGAAACATTTCTTTATCCGAATGGTAGTGGAAATGTGGAATTCTCCCTCCAAAGCTGCTGAGACCAGGTTAGTTAAAAAATCAAAACTAAGATGTGTACGAACCTATTTAGTAAGGGGATTCAAGAGGCATGAAAAAAAAGGCAAACAGAGTCAAGGAACAAATCAGCCCTGACTAGAAGAAACATCTGCAGCTGCATGCCCTACCTCTGGTCCTCCGTTTCGAACACTGTCCCTGATGCCCAACAATGTTGAGAATTGGTTTAAAACTGATGTACAGCACCAAAGCAGTTGTATATTTTTTTCAAACAGTGGGCAATAGGAAACCCCACAACGCGCTAGTTGGAATCAATGGCCATATTTATTTAAACAGCAAACATACTAAGGAAAAAAAATTTAATGAGTAAATCAGTGTGCAGATTTTAATCCAATGCTCACAAGGCCAGCTATTCTCAATGCGTAGTCCAGCAGGAGGGATTTAGGCCCCCTTACACGTGTGAGGGACTTGTACCTAACTTGGAACATTTTCACAGACATAGCTCCATGTTAAATAAATACTGTGAATAAATGCACATCAACAATATTACGAGCTACAATGCTCCGTTTTCAGAGTTTAAAATTTTTTTTTTTAATAAAGGTCTTCATCTACCCAAGAAAGCTATCCAAAATGTTATAACTGGACTAATGATCTCAATTAAAAAGTCAGTTCGGGGTATATCAACCACACAAGGATGCTGTTATGTGTACGATGAAGCTCAGTATAAAGAATTCTCTCCTTATGTCAAACCTCTCTGAACACTGAAAGGCTCAAAGTTAACATTTCAGGATAAATGAAAGGTCATTAACCTGACAATTAACTAAGCCTTTCTCTCCACAGATGCCACCCTGATCTGGTGATAGTTTCCAGGTTTTCTGTATTATTTTAGATTGCTAGCTTATGTAGATTTTTCTTATTCATGTATCACTGAAAACTGCCATTGTGTCTTACCTTCAAATAAGACCTTGTATTCAAGAAGGTTGTTAGCACTGAGCCATTCTTTAATCGGTTTCTTCCATCTCAGTTCCCAGGCCAGCACCCAAAAACAAAAGGAGAGCAGGAATGTCAAGATACATGTCCATCTGACCACTGCAAATCAGCATGTATAATGAATCATAAGTTTCAGAATTCAGTTAAAACATTGAGAATATCACAACTCTGCCGTGTTTGCTGTAAATTTATTTTGGCAGCACAATAATATCTGCAATGTTCCCTGCTGAACTAGACTGGTAACAACATTCACTCCCAAAGCCACACGTAAGCAAATCATGGTTTTAATTTCATTGTCCAAGTTATTTCTAAGAGGAACTCCATTCTTTGGGAAGGAAAAAATACAAAAAAAATACATGAAAATTAGTGTTGTACAGCATTATAAAAGAATTACAAGGTTGGATTTATCTGGTATTATATTAGTTAGTGAGCCAAAATAAATGTTTTCTGTTACAACTCTCGGCCACCAAGGTACTTAGGTAATGCAGAGAAATATCTGCCCTGATTACGTCTTCTGAAAAACCTACAGTACCAAGATCTAGATTTTATTTATAATGAAATAATGATGATGGATGGGATTTATATAGCGCCTTTCTAATACTCAAGGCGCTTTACATCGCATTATTCATTCACTCCTCAGTCACACTCGGTGGTGGTAAGCTACTTCTGTAGCCACAGCTGCCCTGGGGCAGACTGACGGAAGCGTGGCTGCCAATCTGCGCCTACGGCCCCTCCGACCACCACCAATCACTCACACACATTCACACACAGGCAAAGGTGGGTGAAGTGTCTTGCCCAAGGACACAACGACAGTATGCACTCCAAGCGGGATTCGAAACGGCTACCTTCCGGTTGCCAGCCGAACACTTAGCCCATTGTGCCATCTGTCGTCCCAATACTCTTCTGTGTGCAAAAAAACAGAAATCAATGACCCGATAGAGAATTGTATGGTCCAATTAATGTACCTAGGCCCAGAGTCCACAGACAGGATGAGTTCTTGATGTTAATTCTAAATTTAAATTGTTTTACACTCTTAATCAAGGTTATTGCGTACCTATGATCAAAACCCAAGACGGTCCCTTTCTTGCCGCAAATGAAGGCTGGCATAGACATCGAAAATAGGTGCAGGAGGAGGCCATTTGGCCCTTCGAGCCAGCACTGCCATTCATTGTGATCATGGCTGATCGTCCCCAATCAATAACCCATGCCAGCCTTCTCCCCATATCTCTGGATTACACTAGCCCACAGAGCTCTATCTAACTCTCTTTTAAGTTCATCCAGTGAATTGGCCTCCACTGCTCACTGTCCTCCAGTACATCTGGGAGATTGTTTGTGTCTTCCTTAGTGAAGACGGATCCGAAGTACCTGTTCAACTCTTCTGCCATTTCCTTGTTACCCATAATACTTTCACCCGTGTCTGCCTTCAAGGGACCCACATTTGACTTTGCTACTCTTTTTCCATTAACATATCTAAGAAGCTTTTACTGTCCTTCTTTATAGTCCTGGCCAGCTTCCCCTCGTACTTCATCTTTTCAACCCGTATTGCCTGCTTTGTTTCCTTCTGTGAAACTTCCTATGAAAGTTTCCCAATCCTCTGGCTTCCGGCTACTCTTTGCTGTGTTATACATCTTTTCTTTTAGTTTTATTCTATCCCTGACTTCTCTTGTCAGCCACGGTTACCTCCTACTACCCTTAGAATCTTTCTTCCTTTTTGGAATGAAATGATCCTGCGTCTTCTGGATTATGCCCAGAAATTCCTGCCATTGCTGTTCCACCGTAATTCCTGCTGGGATTCCTTTCCAGTCTACCTTGGCAGTTCCTCTATCATGCCTTCATAGTCCCCTTTGTTCAACTGCATCACTGACACTTCCGATTTAACCTTCTCCTTCTCAAATTGCAGATTAAAACTAATCATATTATGATCACTACCTCCAAGCGGTTCCTTTACCTCGAGTTCTCTTTATCAAATCTGGTTCATTGGACAACACTAAATCCAGAATTGCCTTTTCTCTGGTCGGCCCCATTCCAAGCTGCTCTAAGAATCCATCTCGGAGGCACTCTACAAACTCTCTTTCTTGGGGTCCTGAACCAACCTAATTTTCCCAGTCTACCTGCATATTGAAATCCTCCATCACCATATTGGCGTTACCTTTGTTACATGCCAGTTTTAACTCCTACTGCAACTTACACCCTACATCCGGGCTACTATTTGGGGGTCTGTAGATAACACCAATTGCCTTTACAATTCCTCAACTCAATCCACAGTGACTCTACCTCGTCAGTCCCTATGTCTTCCCGCGCAAGGGACTGAATTCCATCCCTCACCAGCAGAGCTACCCCCCCTCCTCTGCCCACCTGCCTGTCCTTTCCATAGGATGTATAACCCTGAATATTACGTTCCCAGGCCCGATCCTCCTGCAGCCACGTCTCAGTAATCTCCACAATGTCATATCTACCAACCTCTAACCGAGTCTCAAGCTCATTTACCTTACCTCTTATACTTCGCACATTCATATACAATACTTTTAATTCCTTACGCATCTCACCTTTCACATTAATCCCTATTACACTTGGCCATAGTCTTTGTGAGCTTTATTTATCATTAATTCTGGGGTCATTAACCATCCCTTTGCTCGCTTTCCTTTTAACTCCGTCCTTGACTATCCCATTTGACACCCCACCCCCTTATTCAGTTTAAAACCACCCGTGTAGCAGTGGCAAACCTGCCTGCCAGAATACTGGTCCCCCACTTGTTAATATGCAATTCGTCCCTTTTGTAAAGTTCCTCCTTACTCCAAACAGATCCCAGTGGTCTAAGAATCCAAATCCCTGCCCCCTGCACCAGTTCCTCAGCCACACATTCAAATCTTGTATTTCCCTGTTCCTGCTCTCGCCAGCACAAGGAACAGGAAGCAAACTGGAGATAACCACCCTGGTCCTGCTTTTCAGCATTTTTCCGAGCTCTCTAAAGTCACGCTGCAGAATATTCATACCCTGCTTTCCCACATAGTTTGTGCCGACATGCACTACCACTTCCAGCTGTTCACCTTCGCCCTTGAGGATTTTCTGCACTCTGTCCGTGACATCCTAGATCCTGGCACCAGGGAGGCAGCACACCATCCTCGAATCCCGTCTGTTGCCACAGAAACCCCTGTCCGTACCTCTCACAATGGAGTCTCCAACTACCGTGGCGTTGCTTGACGTCGGCCTCTTTGGTTTTGGCTTAACAGCACTTTTTGCTTCGCAAGCCAGTCCGCCGCTCAGTGTCTTCTGTCCCTACAGCTTCTAAGTGGGTGAACCTGCTCTCAAGAGGTACAACACCCGGGGACCTTTGCCTTCCATGTTTCCCTCCCTTTCTCACCGTCACCCACCTTCTCTCTTCCAGTACCAGGAGTTCTCTCCTACAGCCATGGATAATAAATATGAATTTGCCAGCATAAAGCTCCTAAAACATTTTTAAAATGTACATTTACAAAAAAAGGCAAAGTGTTCGAGTAACTCACACTTTGTGTGATTTTTTATAAACCAGCACCTGCAACTCATTGTTGTTTCCACATCAAAATCGTTTGTCTATTGGTTCATTGTTCGAGAGGACGTGGTGTAAATATTCTTTTAAGAGCTTGTATTTTTGAAACGTCTTTTCCGATTGACTCTGCCATCAATAACTAAGCGAGATCCTCAAAATGAAACGAATTACCCATCGACTCAACGAGGAAATCATTAATAATTTACAACAATGACGAGGAATTTCTTGCCCCTTGTACCCTGGTCAACTGTTCTTCTCAGCCAAGCCTGTTTGTTCTTCCAAACGTCTTTGCATTTTAAACATGTGCAACCCAAATTGACACATCTATGCATTTTTCTTTTGCAACGACATTCTTCCTTCTCCAACTCACACACTGCGCTCACAAAGGTTTTGCATATCATACAGTCAGCCGATGGTGACGGCGGGGATTCATCTGACCCACTGTCCCTGCGCTGATTCTTTGCTGAAGCAGCTTGCTCCAGATCCTTACACGGCTTTGTGTTTTAGAAAATGCTGATTTAAAAACCATGAAAGAGGTTTAAACCGAAGACAGACACAAAAAGCGGTAGTATCTCAGCGGCTCAGGCAACATCTCTGGAGAGAAGGAATGGGTGATGTTTTGGGTCGAGACCCTTCTTCAGACCGGCTGACTCTCAATATATCACCCATTCCTTTTCTCCAGAGATGTTGCCTGAGCCGCTGAGTATAGTCCCTGGCGGACTCTTCGGGAGTGATGACCACAAGGTACAAGGTTACCCCGGCGTTTCGTGTCTATATTCTGATTTAAATAAAACATTTGGTTTAAAAGAAACAAGACAAAAGAGAACAAATGAACATCACCACCACCTCTAACGCTGGATTTAAGTCTTGCAAGATTTCCTACCTACCTCCCGCCTTCCATCTCAACTTCCCCTTTTTGTTGTGCCGCTATTTTACTCCTTGTAGCTGTAACTCTTCCCCCCTTCATGTTTAAAAGGCTGACAAGCGCCTAGAGACGCCCAGCTTCGCCGCTGACACTTCCTTCGCCAGCTCGTTCCTAGCAAGGGGGTCGAGAGCGGCCGGAAGCTGCTGCTGCAGGGAGGGACCGGACGCTCCGGGGAGGGGGCGGAAGTCGCAGGGAGGGGGCGGAAGTCGCAGGGAGGGGGCGGTCACATGACGAAGATTGGTCACTGGAGCTTTGCCGACGTCTGCTCTCGGCGCGAAACAGTGACGCGGACGACGAGCGATCATGGTAATGGCGGGCGCTTCGTGTCGGGACAGAGGGACAGAGAGAGAGAAAAAGAAACAAAGAGAAAGAGAGCGGCTGAGGGAGAGAGAGGGGCTGGGACTGAGAGGGGCTGGGATTGAGAGAGGGGCTGAGGGAGAGAGAGGGGCTGGGACTGAGAGAGGGGCTGGGACTGAGAGAGGGGCTGGGACTGAGAGGGGCTGGGACTGTGAGACTGAGAGGGGCTGGGACTGAGAGGGGCTGGGACTGTGAGGGGGGCTGGGACTGTGGGGGGGGCTGGGACTGTGAGGGGGGCTGGGACTGAGGGGGGCTGGGACTGTGAGGGGGGCTGGGACTGTGAGAGGGGCTGGGACTGTGAGGGGGGCTGGGACTGTGAGGGGGGCTGGGACTGTGAGGGGGGCTGGGACTGTGAGGGGGGCTGGGACTGTGAGAGGGGCTGGGACTGTGAGGGGGGCTGGGACTGTGAGGGGGGCTGGGACTGAGGGGGGCTGGGACTGTGAGAGGGGCTGGGACTGTGAGAGGGGCTGGGACTGTGAGGGGGGCTGGGACTGTGAGGGGGGCTGGGACTGTGAGGGGGGCTGGGACTGTGAGGGGGGCTGGGACTGAGAGAGGGGCTGGGACTGAGAGAGGGGCTGGGATTGAGAGAGGGGCTGTGACTGTGAGGGGCTGGGACTGTGAGATGGGCATGGGGAGAAAGAGGGGGGAGTAAAGGGGTGAGAGGGGAGACTGGGGTAGAGGGGAGAGGAATGGGGCTGAGGGAAGGGACAGACTGAAGGGGTTGAGGGACAGAGGGAGGGGAAGAAGGACTGAGACTCGGGCTCTGAGGGTCATAGTATTGGCATAAGGACTTGAAGGGCTGGAATAACTCAGCAGATCCGGCAGCATCTCTGGAGAACATGGATAGATGACGTTTTGGTTTGGAATCTTTCTTCAGATAGAAGAAGGGTCTCAACCTGAAACGTCCCCTATCCATGTGTCGGAAAGAACTGCAGATGTTGGTTTATATCAAAGTAAGACACAAAATACTGGAGTAACTCAGTGGGCCAGGCAGCATCTCCAGAGAAAATGAATATTCCTATTAGTTTTTTTCCAGAGATGTTGCCTGACCCGCTGAGTTACTCCATCATTTTGTGTCTAATGTTGTCTATCCATGTTGACCAGAGATGCTAACCTGAACAAATGTTGTCCAGAGATGCTACCTGACCAATGGTGATAATCTTGCAGCTGCCCTTCTCCGAATGCACATTGCCCTCCCGACGAGTATCTCGGGTGTTAAAATCAATTGGTCTGAAGAAGGGTCCTGACCTGAAACGTCACATCCATGTTCTCCATAGATCCTGTTTGACTAGTTGAGTTACTGTAGCACTTTTATTTTGTAAACCAACATCTGCAGATCCCTGTGCCTTTTAAAATCAATTTGTCTTAAGGGGGGGGGGGGGGGGCATAAGCTCGAAGAGAGGGGGATAGAACAAAGCGCAGCAAGGGATAACATGTTGAGTGGAGGGATTAGGATGGCGAATGGCCTCCAGTCATAATTTCCAAAACAAAAATATTGCAGATGTTGGAAATCAGATATTACAGTAAGTATTGGAACTTAGGATCAGTTCATTCCAAAGAGGAAGAACGATTCCAGGGGGAATAAGGGGCGACGGTGGCTGACAAAGGAAGTCAAGGACAGTATAAGGGTGTTGCACGTAAGGTCACTGGGTCATAGGGCTTGACGCACGGAGCCGCTCAATCCATCTGGAGGACATCGCAGCTTCTGGTATATGTTGTTAATACACAAAACGCGTACTTTCCTACCTGTTAAAAAACGCCAAAATGTTGAATTTTTGCACTAAAAAATTGTGGAAATCGGGGTAAGCGTTAGAGACATGTACCCAACTTCAGAATTCCTAAAATGAGGCAAAATGAAGGTAAAGAGAAGCAAGACCTGAAGGGACAACCACAGCTAAAGTGCTTGGCGAACATTGGCCGTGCAGATATCGAAATTGAAAATATTGGGAATTATCGTGTTTGCTCACTGCATTTCATCAACGGTAAGGCATTATTTGCGTTTTTTCTTGATTCCTTTGGAATCTAAAAAGTCTCAGAAGTGATAAATCTGGCTGTAAATTTTGCTTCAGAAGCGTTTTCTTTTTGTATGTAAAAACCCACTTGAGAACCATGGGCGATTTTAAAATTTTACAGCCAGATTTATCACTTCTGAAACTTTTTAGATGCCAAAGGCATCAAGAAAAAACACAAATAATGCCTTACTGTTGATGAAATGCAGTGAGCAAACGGCCAATGTTTGCCAAGAAATTTGGCTGTTCTCCCTTCAGCTCTTGCTTCTATCTACCGTCATTTCTCCTCACTTTTGGAATTCTGAAGTAGGCTAAATGTCTCTCACGCTTATCCCGATTTCCATAATTATTTACAGTGCAAAAATTGACAATTTTGGCGGGTTTTAACGGGTCCGCTGCGCTGGAAACCATGGTCAGTGCTTACCTGCAGTTCATCGCGTGTACTCCAGTTGGCGTAGCGTAGCGACAGTACGGGTCATGGGTCGTGACCCGACTGTCGTGCAACCTCCCTGTAAAAATAAAAGAGAAGAAGTATAATATAGCAAAGATGAGCGGGAAGCCAGAGGATTGGGAGACTTTTAAAGAGCAGCAAAAGATAACTAAAAAGGCAGTACGGGGAGAAAAGATGAGGTACGATGGTAAGCTAGCCAAGAATATAAAGCAGGACGGTAAAAGCTTCTTTAGGTATGTGAAGAGGAAAAAAATAGTTAAGACTAAAGTTGGACCCCTGAAGACTGAAACAGGTGAATTTATTATGGGGAACAAGGAAATGGCAGACAAGTTGAACAAGTACTTTGGATCCGTCTTCACAAGGGAAGACACAAACAATTTCCCTGATGTAGTGGCCAGAGGATCTAGGATGACGGAGGAACTGAAGGAAATTCACATTGGGCAGGAAATTATGTTGGGTAGACTGATGGGACTGAAGGCTGATAAATCCCCAGGGCCTGATAGTCTGCATCCCAGGGTACTTAAGGAAGAGGCTCTAGAAATCTTGGACGCATTGGTGATCATTTTCCAATGTTCTCTTGATTCAGGATCAGTTCGTGTGGATTGGAAGGTAGCTAATGTTATCCCACTTTTTAAGAAAAGCGGGAGAGGGAAAATGGAATAATAGACCAGTTAGCCTGACATCGGTGGTGGGGAAGATGCTGGAGGCAATTATAAAAGATGAAATAGAGGCACATTTGGATAGCAGTAACAGGATTGGTCCGAGTCAGCATGGAATTTTTTGAGGATGTAACAAGGAAAATGCACAAGTGAGTGCCAGTGGATGTAGTGTACCTCGACTTCCAGAAAGCATTTGATAAGGTCCTACATAGGAGATTAGTGGGACATATATTAGAGCACATGGCATTGGGGGTAGAGTACTGACATGGTTAGAAAACTGGATGGCAGACAGGAAACGAAGAGTAGGGATTAACGGGTCCCTTTCAGAATGGCAGGCAGTGACTAGTGGGGTACCACAAGGCTCAGTGCTGGGACCGCAGCTATTTACAATATACATCAATGATTAAGATTCGTTTAGTTGAGAGTAGTGTTAAACTTGTTCATGATATATGTATTTTTATTTCTATTTATTTATTTTTTACTGCACACTGAATGGACACTGGTTTGAGTAACGTTTTTTTGTTTCCTCTGGGTATGCGAGTACTCAGGAAAATAACAATAAAGATATACAATACAAAAAAAAAAAGATGAAGGGATTCAAAGTAACATTAACAAATTTGCAGATGACACAAAACTGGGTGGCAGTGTGAACTGTGAGGAGGATGCAGGGTGATTTGGACAGTTTGGGTGAGTGGGCGGACGCATGGTAGATGCAGTTTAATGTGGATAAATGTGAAGTTATCCATTTTGGTGGCAAAAACAGGATGGCAGATTATTATCTGAATGGTGTCAGGTTGGGGAAAAGGGGAAGTACAAAGAGATCTGGGGGTTCTTGTTCATCACTGAAAGTAAGCATGCAGGTACAGCAGGCAGTGAAGAAAGCTAATGGCATGTTGGCCTTCAGCAGTTGTACAGGGCCCTAGTGAGACCACACCTGGAGTATTGTGTGCAGTTTTGGTCTCCAAATTTGAGGAAGGACATTCTTGTTATTGAGGGAGTGCAGTGTAGGTTCACGAGGTTAATTCCCGGGATGGCGGGACTCATATGTTGATAGAATGGAGCGGCTGGGCTTGCATACTCTGGAATTTAGAAGGATGAGGGGATCATTGAACATATAAGATTATTAAGGGATGGGACACGCTTGAGGCAGGAAACATGTTCCCGATGTTGGGGGAGTCCAGAACCAGGGGCCACAGTTTATGAATAAGGGGTAGACCATTTAGAACGGAGATGAGGAAACACTTTTTCACCCAGAGAGTTGTGAATCTGTGGAATTCTCTGCCTTGGAAGGCAGTGGAGGCCAATTCTCTGGATGCTTTCAAGAGCGAGTTAGATAGGACTCTTAAAGATAGTCAGGGGATATGGTGAGAATGCAGGAACGGGGTACTGAATGTGGATGATCAGCCATGATCACAGTGAATGGCGGTGCTGGCTCGAAGGGCCGAATGGCCTACTCCTGCACCTATTGTTTATTGTCTACCTAGCAGGTTACGCAGCAACGTGGAGAGAAACTGAACTAATGTTCAGATTTATAACTTTTTGTCTCGTCTTTTGGTGCTATAGCGAATTGTGCTTTATATTTAATGTAGTTATTCTCACTTCTGGGATTCAATCTATTCATGCCTTCCCAATTGTTTGATTCTACTTGTCAGGGGAAAGCAAAGAAGACAAGAAAATATGCAACCATGAAGCGAATGATTAGTCTGCGTGATCCAAGAATGTAAGTTATTGAATTCAATTTGTAATGGAGTCAAAAGATGAGACAAAGCTACTGGCTTCAATTTCAATGTTATTCTGTTGCATTGCCATATGGAGACTTGCTACTTGGAAAATAATATATTTATCAGATAATTGTAATAATGGCTTATCATGATATTAATATTTGTTGCTTTTTGCACAATCTACTTGAGAAACTTCCATATGTTCCAAAACATAACAAACTGATGCTCTTTGTTAGATATTAAGGCATCGATTTGCAAGTTATAGATTTGGTCTCCAAAAAATGTCCTGATGTTCAATAACTTATTGAGCTGTGACAAGTTATTAAGATGATGGTTAAATGCTGTAACTGACAATAATAAATTTGTTTTCTTTCAGAAAAGAAAATGAGAGAGCAAAATCTAACAAGGTGAAAAAAGTGGACCCCAGTGCCCTGAAAGTAAAAGAAGTGTACGTCTTATCCTAGAATTATATATTTTGAAGTAATACTTAAAATAATATTTTTTTTAAAGTGTTTATAGTGAAATATTTCTCTGCTTTCTAAATGTTGTAATAGTACATTCAAATGTTGTAATAGTGCATTCAATTATATGACCAGTACAAATCGAAACATATTGGTATATCCCATGATTCTTTAATGTTCAGTCCGGTTTATCGTTTGTTGAAGCGTGGATCTGCCGTTGGATGAAGTATAGTTGGGGTCCGTTGAAGGTCTTGGTGAGCGAGGCCCGAAGTTTCGGGAGAGTCAAAGCGAGGTCCTGCTGGTGCCGGCGCATCGCAGCCAGAGTAGACCGAAGTCAGAAGAAGGGTCTCGACCCGAAACGTCACCCATTCCTTCGCTCCATAGATGCTGCCTCACCCACTGAGTTTCTCCAGCTTTTTGTCTACCTTCCATTCTTTAATGTATGGTCTTCACCCCTACCCCAACCGGAAGCAAGTCCCAATCATAGAAACATAGAAAATATGT
Organism: Amblyraja radiata; assembly: GCF_010909765.2. Classification (NCBI taxonomy): domain Eukaryota; kingdom Metazoa; phylum Chordata; class Chondrichthyes; order Rajiformes; family Rajidae; genus Amblyraja; species Amblyraja radiata. Next base: position 64,506,513 of record NC_045964.1, read on the forward strand.
GCAAGAGTAGGCCATTCGCCATTTGAGCTATAATCATGGCTGATCATCTAAAATCAGTACCCCATTCCTGCGTTCTCCCCTTTTCCCCTGATTCCATTAGCCCTAAGAGCTATATCTAACTCTCTTGAATACATCCAGTGAATTGGCCTTAACTGCCTCCTGTGGCAGATAATTCCACAGATTCGCAACTCTGGGTGAAAACGTTTTTCCTCATCTCAGTCCTAAATGGCCTACCCCTTATTCTTAAACTGTGGTCCCTGATTCTGGACTCCCCCAACATCGGGAATATTTTTCCTGCATCTACCCTGTCCAACCCCTCTAAGAATGTTATATGTTTCTATAAGATACCCTCTCATCCTTCTAAATTTCAGTGAATATAAGCCCAGTCGATCCATTCTTTCATCATATGTCAGTAGCGCCATCCTGGGAATGAACCTGGTGAACCTACGCTGCATTCCCTCAATAGCAAGAATGTCCATCGTCAAATTAGGAGACCAAAACTGCACACAATACTGTACAGTTTTGAAGAAGTGTGTCTGAAGAAGGGTCTCGACCCAAAACGTCACACATTCCTTCTCTCCAGAGATGCTGCCTGTCCCGCTGAGTTACTCCAGATTTTTGTGTCTAACTTCGGTTTAAGCCAGCATCTGCAGTCCCTTCTTACACAATACTCCAGGTGTGATCTCACCAGGGCCCTGTACAACTACAGTTGGGCATCCTTGCTCCGATACTCAAATCCTCTCATTATGAAGGCCAACATGCCATCTGCATTCTTCACTGCCTGCTGTACCTGCTGCTTACTTTTAGTGACTGATGTTCAAGGACACTCGGGTCTCATTGCACCTCCCCTTTTCCTAAACTGACGCCATTCAGATAATAATCTACCTTCTTATTCTTGCCATCAAAGTGGATAACCTCGCATGTATTCACATTATACTGCATCTGCCCACCAACCCAAACTAACCAAATATAATTCCTGTCTGTGAGTGACCATTCACGTACCTCCCACTTCCCTGAAGTCTCAAAACCCTCTGAGCGCCCATATGATGGATGCTTGCCTTCAGCATAGGCATCAGCATTACTTACTGCCCAGTGAGTGGCTGCAAGATGCAAGATGATCTTAATAGACTTCATCTACTTTCAATTGACAGGTGAATGCAGAAAATAACTTAAAAATTAAAGGTGGTTCTTATGCACACCTGCCAATACAAAATGGACTAAATAATTAAATGAGGTGGAATTTGTCAGTAGCTGCTATATGAGCGCATCTGATTAAAACCACAAAGGAATCATAATAATACTTTATTTGCCAAGTATGTTTTGCTACATACGAGAAATTTGATTTGCCACACAGTCATACCAATAAAGAGCAACAAGACGTCCAAATATTTTTCAACATGAACATCCACCTCAGCGACTCCCTCACATTCCTCACTGTGATGGAAGGCAAAAAAAAAAGTTCAACCTTCTTCCATTCTCTGTTCTCCCGCGGTCGGTGGCACACGAACCTTCCGTTGTCGGGGTAACCTTGGCTCCCGCAGACGGCGGTCGAACCCTCTGCATCAGAGCGATCATGCTCCCGCATCGGGGGGGGGGGGGGGGGGGAAATCGCAGCCTCCCGTGCCGAGCAATCGGATCCCGGGTTGGGGTTGTCGAACTTTGGAGTTTCCTCACATCAGCCTCTACCCGAGACTACAAGCTCCTCGATGTCGATCCCAGGCAAGAGATCGCAGACTCCGATGGTAAGCCCACAGCCCCACGGTGGGGCTCAAAGTCTCGAGCAAGGCCGCCAGCTCCATGATGTTAGGCCGCAGAGTAACCGGAGATACGATCTGGAAAACGATCGCATCTTCAGCCAGGTCTGAGATTAGGGAAAAAGAATTTCCCCCGACCTTCCCCCCCCCCCCCCCCCCCCCCCCCCCCCCCCCCCCCCCCCACATAAAACAAATCAGAGAACATTAACACATACTTTTAAAACACTAAAAATAACACTAAAAAAAGATAGACAGACTGTTGGCAAGGCTGCCATCGCTGATGGTGCCACCCAGTGTAACTGTTTTTAGCTTCCGTTTTTTTTTTTTCAATTATGCAATACGACCTGCCTGCACATGGCTGAAAGTTTAAGAACGAATACGATGAGATTCATTTGGTGGGACAAATCACTCCGAGAAGCTGAAGTTTTTTGCATTTAGTTTCTAATTATATTTCAAAACCTTAATGAAAATTGAAGATTTTTTTTTTTAAGTATCTAATGACATACTGGAGGTAAAGTTTAGATATTATAGAAATTAATATCTTTTTTCTTGTTTTTCCCAGGGTGAAATATCCATCTTGTCTGTTCTTCCAATATAACACACAGCTGGGTCCTCCCTACTACATCTTGGTTGATACCAATTTCATCAATTTCTCTATCAAGACCAAGCTAGACATTGTGCAATCTATGATGGACTGCTTGTATGCAAAGTGTAAGTTCCTAACAACTTTTCAGTTCACAAATTTTTAAGAATGCATAATTGTTTCTTTGGTGCGAAGTTTAACCATTCTTTCCATTATTTTTGCTTTTGCTATTTCCTTGCCTTCTCCCTAGTCAATAAAGTTGGTAAAGAAAGCTTTTGGTGTGCTGGCCTTTATAAATCAGAGCATTGAGTATAGAAGTTGGGATGTAATGTTAAAATTGTACAAGGCATTGGTGAGGCCAATTCTGGAGTATGGTGTACAATTTTGGTCGCCTAATTATAGGAAGGATGTCAACAAAATAGAGAGAGTACAGAGGAGATTTACTAGAATGTTGCCTGGGTTTCAGCAACTAAGTTACAGAGAAAGGTTGAACAAGTTAGGGCTTTATTCTTTGGAGCGCAGAAGGTTAAGGGGGGACTTGATAGAGGTTTTTAAAATGATGAGAGGGATAGACAGAGTTGACGTGGAAAAGCTTTTCCCACTGAGAGTAGGGAAGATTCAAACAAGGGGACATGACTTGAGAATTAAGGGACTGAAGTTTAGGGGTAACATGAGGGGGAACTTCTTTACTCAGAGAGTGGTAGCTGTGTGGAATGAGCTTCCAGTGAAGGGGGTGGAGGCAGGTTCGTTTTTATCATTTAAAAATAAATTGGATAGTTATATGGATGGGAAAGGAATGGAGGGTTATGGTCTGAGCGCAGGTATATGGGACTAGGGGAGATTATGTGTTCGGCACGGACTAGAAGGGTCGAGATGGCCTGTTTCCGTGCTGTAAATTGTTATATGGTTAATATGTCCCCTTTGGTCTGTGGTTCCTTCTTTAACCTGCCATTATAAATACAGCTGCTCCTCGACCTACGATGGGGTTACGTTCCGATAAATCCATCGTAAACCAAAAATATCGCAAGTCGAAAATGCATTTAATACATCGCAATCACGTGACTGGAAATGACGTGCGGTTTGCTGCCGTTGCCGAGCTTTTGTCGATCGTAAAGTCGAAGTATCATAAATCGGGGAACACCTGCACAGCATTCCTCTGTGGTCACCTGTTTTAATTATCCCCATTTTATGCAGCTCAAATCACTCAATCCTCCAAACCAAATTCGTGTCACCAATTATGGTCAGCTTTGCTTTTGTCATCTAAATTTGTGCATAAAGAAAGCAATTTGACATTTCAGTTTTTTATTTTAATTGATTCCTACTTATCTTTGATACTGGGGACAAATCTGAGACTTCTGCCATTAACTAACATCTTGAAAAATGTGGAGAGTGGCATGGGTGAGCAAATGTGCAACAGCCAGTGACCTGTGAATCAAGTCACCTGTAGGGGAATCGCAAGCCAGAGGACATAGGTTTAAGGTGAGGTGTAAAGATTTAATAGGAGCCTGAAGGGTAACCTCTTACACAAGGGGTTTTTAAGAAACATTTAAACGGGTACATGGGTAGGATAGGTTCAGAGGGATATGAACCATATGCAGGCAGGTTGTATTGCATAACTGAAAGAAAACTGGAAGCTAAAGGCGCAAGCAAAAAACATTAGTGACACAAAGATGAATGTGCAAAGATGGAGAATCAATGTATTTGTTTATTGTAAACAGCTGCAGCATATCTGAGTTAGACAACAACTTGTGTAGCATTAGGAAATTACTTGCTGTAAGATGTTTGTTGGCAAACCACACAGAGAGTTGTGAGTCTGTGGAATTCTCTGCCTCAGAGGACGGTGGAGGCCGGCTCTCTGGATACTTTCAAGAGAGAGCTAGATAGGGCTCTTCAAGATAGCGGAGTCAGGGGATATGGGGAGAAGGCAGGAACGGGGTACTGATTGGGGATGATCAGCCATGATCACGTTGAATGGCGGTGCTGGCTCGAAGGGCCAAATGGCCTACTCCTGCACCTATTGTCTGTTGTCTATTGTCAAATGAAATGAAAATAAAGCAGAATTTCTTAATTTTTCAGGTATACCCTGTATCACTGACTGTGTGATGGCCGAAATTGAGAAACTGGGACAGAAGTACAGGGTTGCACTCAGGTAAAACAAATTCTGCATCATGTTTGCCTTTCTAGGAATCTGTTGCTTGTGTTCTCCCTTCTTTCCTATGTCACCACTCGAGTAGGCTGCCTAGGCCGGGTGAGGCATCTGATCTCAACCTCATCAGGACCTCTACAGCCGCACTTGGTACAATTTGCCAACGGCGCTGCCAACTCGGGAGGTGTAGCATTCGGAAGTCCCCAGAAAAATGTGGCTCAAAGGCTGTTGACCTCGAGCTGGGCTTGCAAGTTTACCCTCCGGAGGCTGCAAGCCTACCGGAAAAGCAACACCTCATCGACAGCTCGTTAACCGACGCCCGTGCAAGAAATGCAGGTTTCGCTGCAAATTCAATTTACATTTGATATTTGTATTATATAACTTTCTAGTAGTCCATGGCGCTTCAGAGGCACGGGAGGGGTATAATTAATGTGTCAGGAATGCATTGTTGAATTATTACATGACCTCTGTTGGTCCAGCAAAACGGATAATCCGGCAAGGCTCTGGAACCACGGGTGCCGGAAAATCAGTGGTTTACCTGTATGTCATTCATTATTTTACATGCAAAGATTCAAAGGCTCTAAACTACCATGATCATTTTTGTATATTAATTTTAGAATGCTTGACAAATGTAAAAATAATTCTGCCTCATGTTTTCGTGATGTGAATTGGATATAACACAGTTGATGGATTAGATATTACAAGGATTCATTTTCGGTATTAAACGGGCCAAATTGGTTAAAGCATGATTTCTAATGGGAACTAGAGACCCACTGAAAAGTCACTCTGGAATTAATAAGCAGTAAGGAACGCTGTCTTGGAAAGATAATAGTCGAGGAAAAATAAACTGTTTCCTTCTAACCCTCCTCTAGTATTCAGACACCATTGTCTCACAAGAATAGTCTTCTCCTGCAGGCAGCTGTTGAAATTGATAAGAATTGACACATGTGCAACGGTACTCGATTAAACAATGTAATATACGGTCCTTCATATTTTTGAGTCGCAAAAAATAAACTTTTTGCTATTTAAAAATGTCCTTATTTTTGAAAATCCTGTGGGAGAAGTACTTTGTTGCTGCAAGTCTGAAACACTCTAGTCCCGGAACATCTTTCCCCCATTAACTCATTTTTTTCTAATAATGCATTTTCTATATTGTCAAGGGTTATGGGGAGAAGGCAAGAGAATGGGGCTGAGAGGGAAAGATAGATCAGCCATGATGGAATGGCGCAGTAGATTGACGGGCTGAATGGCTTAATTCTATTCCTATACCTGATTAACTTATGATAGACACAAAAAGCTGGAGTGACTCAGCGGGACAGGCAGCATCTCTGGAGAGAAGAAATGGGTGTTGTTTCGGGTCGAGACCCTTCCTCAGACTGGACTATGAACTTATAATATGAGGATTTTTTGGAAGGCGATGATTTTGTTACCGCACTACTATCTGTATTCAATTATCCAAGGTGAAAGCTCCATTATGGGATCACAGATTCTCCAATAGGACTGAACTGAAACAAAAACAACAAAAAAACTCGAGCAAATGCACTCAATATTATTGGAAATGTCCCAACGTTGTTTGTGACACTTTTTCAACTTGTCTAGGATAGCAAAGGATCCACGTTTTGAACGATTACCCTGCACACACAAAGGAACATACGCTGATGATTGTCTAGCGCAAAGAGTCATACAGGTATGAAAGAAATGCATTGCCAGTATAAAGTCAAAATATTTTTTTTTATATCCTTAGACGGTGCTAAATGTTTTATTTTGGATCATTTGCTTGTCCTCAAACTGTTTAATTATTCAATAAAATCATTGAAAAAAATCAAGGCTACATTTGATGTAGTTCTTTGGAAGAACAGTTCAAATAGACTAGCACTCTCACCACCTTCCCACACCTTGCACTATCACTGAAGCATATTCTCCTTAAAATATCTAATTTCTATACTTTTGAAGGAGAATTACCATTGTTCTCTGACTAGGCTTTCCAAATCACTTATTGCATACAAATGCTGATCTTCTGATTCTTTACTGTGACCTTAAATCAGTGCCCCTAATTCACATCCTTTTTGCTCTTGGAAACAGTTTCTCTTGCTCTTTCTGATCCCTTAATGATTTTTGAATGTGCCTTCAGTGCTCTAAGGAGGCCAACCCCGGCTCCTCCAATCTATCCATGTAACTGGTTCCTCCTCCCCAGTACAATTCTAGTAGGAACAAAGAGATGAAGATGCTGGTTGATACTCAAAAAGATACAGTGTTGGAGTAACTCAGCAGTTCAGACAGCATCCCTGGAGAACATGGATAGGTGATGTTTTGGGTCAAGATTCAGAATTCTAGTAGACATCTTTTGTACCATTTCCAAAGTTTTCACAAACATCTGAAAGAAAGGTGTCACACAACAGAGAACAGGGTCTGAACCAACCCATTTACACCAAAGCTGCACCAAACCCATTTTATTCTCCCCACATTCCCCTCAGTTTCCCCAGATTTGACCATTCACTTGCATGTTATGGGTTATTTTAAATGGCCAAATAACCTACCCAGCTTTGTGTCTGAGATTTGGGTGGAAACCAGAGGAATCCCATGCAGTCAATGAAGGAACAAGCAAAGTTCACACATATTGCACCGGAGATCAGGTTGAACCCAGGTCGATGGAGCTGTGAAGCAGCAATTTTACTACCCGAGCCATTTTGCCACCCAAACCAGACAGTTTAATAGTCTACAATGTCTATAACTGATGCAGGTTTGTTTTTTTAAATTGCAGCCATTAATTAAATTAGTTCTTAATTTAAATCCTTCAGCTGCCATTTCTGCTCAAGTCAGGATCAGTGGTCTATGGTGTTGGATACAAATTTCACCAATCTTATCATTGCACCACCATGCACCATACTATCATAATTCACTTTTTTTACTTTAAATGACAACGTAATTATCCTCGTCTTTCTCTTACAGCATAAATGTTACATTGTAGCAACTGTGGACAGAGATCTTAAGAGGAGGATCCGTAAAATTCCTGGGGTTCCTATTATGTACATCTCTAATCATAGGTAAGAACATTAAAATAACTGAAAGATGATCTTTGATTTTCTAGTTAGATTGAAATCATTCTTTTGAAATTTGTTTTCAGCTAACTTGGGGGGGTGAAATATATGGAGGGAGAACAGTTACAGAACAAGTGTAAGAAATTGGCCCTCAAAATCGTACTCCTGAATTATGGGGTTGGAGCAATGTGATACAGATGGTGTCACTTGGCCATTGACCATGCTCATAGAATAACTATTATAACGCTGATTCTTTGGATGCCTTGACAATATTTGATTTTTCGCCCTGTCTCCTCCATTCAGTGTTGTTCCATATCTCTGTTTAATATTCACTGCTTGGGTTTAGCTAAACATTCAGACTGCCCTTTTAAGGATGTTTCCAGCTTTTCACGTAAACTCCTGCCAGCCGTGGCTCAGTGACAACGCTCTCGCCTCTTAGTCGGCCTGGGTCCAAAGCTCGCACGAGCAACCTATAACGCCAATTCAGTCTTGAATTTATCACAGCACCTCTGATAATGCAGATGTCATCCATTGATAGCTTTGTTGTAAGTTAATACTGCAACGCCAAATTGTACACTCTTGCATGAATTGTTTCATGGTGGATCATGTTTGTTATTTCAGAACAAAAAGGATCCCCGGCATCATTATTGCACACTTTGCTCCTCGGTCATTTGCAAGTTATCCATTTTGTGTTCTTTCTGGAAATTGGCTTCCATGTTGCCCAGCATTAAATCAAGTCGTCAAGTTTATTCGTCACATACGCATACGAGATGTGCAGTGAAATGAAAAGTGGCAATGCTTGCGGATTGTGCAAAAAAACTACAAAACAGAATGGAACAGAATCACATATTCACATATTACATATTTGTGGGAGGGGAAAAAAGGAAAAAAACTTCAATTTTAAAAAGATATCACACAACAGTAAATTGGTGCAGTAAGTTAGTCCTTGGTGAGATAGGAGTTTACAGTCCTAATGGCCTCTGGGAAGAAACTCCTTCTCATCCTCTCCGTTTTCACAGCATGGCAACGGAGGCGTTTGCCTGACCATAGCAGCTGGAATAGTCTGTTGCTGGGGTGGAAGGGGTCCCCCATGATCTTGTTGGCTCTGGATTTGCACCTTCTGATGTATAGTTCCTGCAGGGGGGCAAGTGTAGTTCCCATAGTGCGTTCGGCCGAACGCTCTACTCTCTGCAGAGCCTTCTTGTCCTAATAATAATAATATATTTTATTGTCATTGCACATAAGTGCAACGAGATTTGGTTTGCAGCTTCCATCCGATGTCATAACTTAAATAACTAATAAAATTTAGATTTAGATACCCCGAGAAACATGGTTTGTACAAAGAACATTACAACGGTAAAACAGACTAAAGTGCAGATGTGTCTGTGCGACGTGACCATCCGAGGGAGACAGTCCATGGGTGGGGGGCACTCAGCAGGGCCGGTTCAGAACAGCTATAGCTGTGGGAATGAAGCTGTTCCTGAGTCTGGAGGTGCGGACGTAGAAGGCCTTGTAACGTCTGTCGGAGGGAAGTAGTTCGAACAGTCCATTACAAGGGTGTGAGGAGTCTTTATGGATGCTGACGGCCTTCCTGAGGCACCGTGTGTGGTAGATGCCCTCCAAGGCTGGTAGCGGTGTCCCAATAATCTTCTGCGCTCTGTGGATGGCGTGCTGAAGAGCTCTCCCCTCCGCCTCCGTGCAGCTGAGATACCACACAGAGATGCCATACGTTGGTATGCTCTCTTGTACAGCGGTAGAAGGTTGTCAGCAGCTGTTGGGGCAGACCTGTCTTTAATGTTCTCAGGAAGAACAGTCGTTGCTGTGCCTTCTTGAGCAGCGCGGCTGTGTTGGTGGACCATGTGAGGTCCTCTGAGATGTGAGTGCCCAGAAACTTAAAGCTGGACACTCTCTCCCCACTGTCCCTGTAGATGGAGATTGGGGCGTATTCTCCATTATGTGACCTCCTGAAGTCAATAATCAGCTCCTTGGTCTTGGAGGTGTTTAGTGACAAGTTGTTACGTGAGCACCAGTCTGCCAGGTTCTGCACCCCCGCTCTGTATTTTGTTTCATCACCGTTGGTGATCAGCCCAATCACTGTTGTGTCGTCTGCAAACTTCACGATGGTGTTGGTGTCGAATGCAGGAACACAGTCGTGTATGAAGAGGGGGTAGAGCATGGGGCTCAGTACACAGCCCGGTGGTGTGCCGGTGCTCAGGGTGATAGTGGAGGACAGGTGCGGGCCCAGTCTCACTGCCTGCGGTCGCTCCGTCAGAAAATTCAGGATCCAATCGCATATCGGCGAGCCGAGGCCTAGCTGGTGGAGGTTAGTGGTGAGCTTGGTGGGGATGACCGTATTGAAGGCAGAGCTATAGTCCATGAAGAGCATCCTTACGTACGTGCCCTGTCTTTCCAGGTGAGTCAGGACAGCGTGAAGAGCCAGAGTAGGCAGTCTGTCCTGGGCAGAGCAGTTCCCAAAACAAATTGTGATGTTTCCGGACAAGATGCTTTCCACACCCGCCGAGTAGAAGCACTGGAGGATCCTCAGAGACGCTCTGAATTTCCTCAATTGCCTGAGGTGGTAAAGGCGCTGCCTTGCCTTACTCACCAGTGCGGCAGCGTGTGATGTCCATGTCAGATCCTCTAAGATGTGGACTCCCAGGTGTTTAAAGCAGCTCACCCTATCCACAGTATCCCCATTTATCTTCAATGGTGTGTATATCCTGGGATGTTGTGCCTCCTAAAGTCCACAATCAGCTCCTTAGTTTTTTTGACATTCAAGAGGAGGCTGTTGTCCTGACACCAGAGTGCCAGATCAGCTACCTCCTCCCGGTAGGCCTTCTCGTTATCGGAGATCAGGCCCACCACCACAGTGTCATCAGCAAACTTGATTATAGAGTTGGAGCTGAACCTAGCCACACAGTCGTGTGTACCGAGAGTACAGTAGGGGGCTGAGGACACAACCCTGGGGGGGATCCTGTGCTCAGAGTGAGGGACTTTGATGTATTTCCTCCCATGTTGACTACCTGGGGCCTGGCGGTGAGAAAGTCCAGGACCCAGGCACACAGGGGGGTGTTGAACCCCAGTTCCAGCAGCTTCTCAGCAAGTCTGGTGGGGACTATCGTGTTAAGGCTGAACTGAAGTCTATGAACAGCATCCTCACATAGCCCCCCTTCTGGCTGTCAAGGTGAGAGAGAGCGGTGTGCAGAACCTGGGAGACCGCATCGTCCATGGATCTGTCCCAAAATCATAAGCCTGAATTATGGTGATAATTCTGCTTCTGATTGTGAAACAATAGTGAACTTTCTGAGATAGTGAAAGACACTTTTATAAATGGAAATTATTTTTTTATTTTGCTGGGTGAATTATGTTGCTATATAGTTTAATTTTGATACTGCTGTGCAACTTATTTTTTTTTCTTTCAGGTATAACATTGAACGAATGCCAGATGACTATGGAGCTCCAAGAATGTGAAAAGGCAACATTATTCTCGTTGTACCAAAAGACTCTTGTTCTACATTTGTCATAGATATTTTTGTTACTATTTTAAAACAGCTGGTTGTTGTCTGCAAAAGGGGCAGGCTTTTTTTAATTTTTCTTCCCTTCCAACATCCACTCCTAATGGATATTACAAGGAATGATTCTGTAGCTAACGTAATGCATTGCTATACCCAACCTGTGTAGTGCTTCTTGAATCCTGATGATGAAATCAGTGCCCTAAAAACAGAAAATTATGGCTAACTCCATTTTGTCTTTCCTCTAATCCCAACTGGGTGGTCTTTCAGCATTAGAAACTACCCAAGCGAAATATGAGGTGCTGTTCCTCCAATTTGCGGTGGGACTCGCTCTGGCCATGGAGGAGGCTGAGGACAGAAAGGTCGGATTCAAAATGGGAGGGGGAGTTAAAGTGCTGAGCCACCGGGAGATCAGGTTGGTTATTGCAAACTGGACGAAGCGATCGCCAAGCCTTCGCTTGGTCTCACCGATGTAGAGCAGGTGACACTTGGAACAGCGGATGCAATAGATGAGGTTGGAGGAGGTGCAGGTAAACCATTGCTAGTATGTTTTATACTAAGTTAACTAGTACACCAAGCAGTTGCACATCAGGTAAAGTATGGATGGATAATAAATTATTGTGAGTTGAGGCCTTGTAATTATAGATGTTTTGATCTGCGTTCATACAATGCTTTGAAGGCAATCTTGAAACAGTATATTAATAAACTAATGCTGAATTTGTGGATCGCGATAACATGTTTTGGAGAAAATTATCGGTTTCATTTGTATTAAAGACCATTGTTGAGTAACTTTAACTTCCAATACATTGAAATAAGCACAGATTTATTTTAAGTAAGATTACAAACCGTTTTCTTCCATGTTTTTATGTAGCGGGGGATAGGGGCTAATGTCCAAACAGGAGCAATATTTGAAAAATCTTAATTTCTTCTTTAATCTGTTAATAACCTCTGATCTATGAATCCTATAAATAATTTGCCGTTGCACATCTACTGAATTTTCTTATCTGTGAGCATAGTTAAATGACGTGTATAAACGGCAGATTTCCTGTCCATTTCTGGCCCTGCTATGTCGACCTTTCTGCTTCATGTGTCCTTAGTTTCAGCTGTCCGCCCACATTTTGTGGCATGTCCACAACAAAACTGTTCGCAGGAACCTCAGCAAAGGAAGTGGCAATTGTTGGAAACAAAACAGAATCACCATTAGTTCAGCTGAAAATTCATATATTACCTGATGTGCAACTGTTTTTTATAACTAGTTCATCTAGTATACTACATACTAGCGTTAATTCCCATTCACTATGAAAACATATATTTCACACTTTTTTGCCCCTTGCAACTGACAAAGTATGTTCTATGTAAACTCCTCTCGTGAAGATTGTGTATGTGCATATGTATAATAAAAATGTTAATTCAAGAGTGTTTCATTGTCATATGATTGTTATAGGATGAGTGATTTCTGATCATTTGTAGTACTTTTTCATTTCAATATAATTGCCTGGAATATAACATTTTTTGAAGTGAGGTTTTATTTGTCATTGTTTTCCGAAAAGGAATACTTTTTCATTAGTCTAGAAGACCGTGTCCACCCTTGCTTGTGGGCTAAATAACCAGTAGCAGCAAAAGCACTGAATGGACTACATTGTGATGGCTCCACGAGCTAGGAAGAAAGAAAATTAGTCCAAATATTACTTAGTAATATTAATGAGATTAAGTAAATTATCTGTTACTATTGCAGAGTAATACCTTAACTACTTTTAAGTGAAGTGCATGAATGGAGATTGGCTCCTCATAAAACTTTCTTCTGCTTCAGCCATGTTTAAATAGTTCAAGTTTAAACTCACATAAAGCCAGCTGGTTGTCACAAGTGCTAGGTTCAGAAATTAATTTTTCTCTCATTTTTGAAATGAAAAGCAAAAATATTTTAAAGTAATTAAATTATTTCGAAGATCTCTGACTGAACAGATCTACCTTTAACGTCATGCAACTCAAACATAGTCATACTTGTATTGATTAACCAACACCTCAAAACGAAATGTTTTGAAACTAAACTGATTACATATCATCTATTTTTGATTGATCCTTGTGAACTATAATTGGAAAATTGTCTAATTATATCATATGAAAAATAGTTATCAATATAATTAAATGCTCAGTTGGAATATTAATCAATTTATTATCTTTACAAGGGTTTTTTTGTGAGGAGTAGCGATCCACAGCACATTCCCGTGGGTTTTCTCCGAGATCCTCCCACACGCCAAAGATGTACAGGTTTGTAGGTTGATTGGCTTGGTGTAAGTATAAATTGACCTCAGCGTATGTAGGATAGTGTTAATGTGCGGGGATCGCTGGTTAGTGCGGACTCGGTTGGCTGAAGGGCCAGTTTCTGCACTGTAAATAAACAAACTTTATAACAACCTTTATATTAAAGCTAAGTTTAAATGGTGGATAAATGCTATATGTTGCACATTGCCAACTTTCAATTGAGGGGACTGAATGCATGCTGCAATAGTTGTCACTGGAATGCTGATTTTGTATTTATATCTATATTAAAGTCCCATTTTTAACTGCTACTTCCTCATTGGAATAATTTAATGGTTTATTTTTGTAAACCAGCATTGCATTTCCTTCTCCCTTCTTGAGTGGTTAAATGAAAATTGCAGGACAAGTCATTTGATGAGGCATTCTGCAAGTCGACTAATTGTTCTAGCCAAGTTGCATGGTACGTGTTGGCAATAAGAACCTAAAGGAAAAATTAATGATGCATGATCAATGTGAAAATGTAAATGTGTGCAAGATGCTAATTTCCAAACTCAATTTTGCAGGAATAACTTTGTCTTCTCCAATCTCCAAGCTTTGAAATTCATATTACAATCAACAACTAATTACTTCATTTAGACAAAAAGTGCCAGGGTAACTCATTGGGCCAGGACTCTGCACTGAATTACCTAACCTGCTCCTGTTGTCTTGTGAACATATAAACTGCCTTGACTGTGCAGCTACTTGAATCATTTACTTTGTTAAATGCACTCTTGCCTAATGTTTTGACATATCTCTTTATTGCTCCTCTTACCCCATGATTTACATCGCTATGAATTTCATCTATTCTCTGTGAAATCTAATTCTTCATTCACAACATCTTTTCAATTGGAATACATATTATGTTAAATGAGAATTTTAATGAGATTTTGCATGATTCAACCATTGTGTCAATTCCAGCAATTAATGCAGCCAAGGGAATGAATTATGGTATTTGAATGTTGAAATGCATCAAAATACATCAAAACTTTGCAGCATGGGAACGAGTCCCTTGCCCCACTGTCGCGAATTGATCGCCAATACCTTATCCTAATAGCCACTTATTTTTACCACGAGTGGTCTCCACCCCACCAGATTGATGTAACAAAGTTATCGTTGCTTTGTCAGGGGTCTAGATTTATTTACAACACCCATAATAAATTGTGTGCCCTTAAATAAAAATAGAACTTGACTGCCCCAGACTAAAACAGTATGTAGAGGCCTTTATCCCTTCCAAGTGCAGCAAAAAAGGAGACTGTTTTAAGGTGGTTCCAGGAACTCTTGAGCGAACGATTTAGAAGGTAAAGTTGAAGAGAAGGGAGAGAAGAAGCAGATCTGTGTTTCCCAGCATCAGCAGTCAAATAGAAGAGAGGGGTTATGGTTTCATTTTTCCTAGCAGATTTGCATTGTAATTGAGAGGTGTAATTAAAGAGAAACAATGACGATGAAAGCAAAAAAAAAAAACGATAATGGATATGAAACATAAGATACATAGAGAGGAGTTTTTGGCAATAAATTAAAACATTTTCATTGGAAACGCAGTAACGTCTGCATCACCAGTTGTGATCCAAGGTCCTGGTCACTTTACTTCTCCCATTTTGACCCCTCTCACTCCTTAAATACTGTAGGTTCAATGGTGCTTTTCAATAACAGCACTCAGCTGAATGTACCTTCAAGGAACTGGGCCTTATTTTCTGGCCAGATCTTCTCTAGATGCAACATTGAGATCAACAATTTCAGATAATCATTCATGTCATTTTTATTTTAGCCTTCTACATTTACTGTATATTAGTTTTAGTTTAGAGAAACAGGCCCTTCGGCCCACCGAGTCCTCGCCGACCAGCGATCCCCGCACACTAACACTATCCTACCCACACTAGGGACAATCTTTTACATTTACCAAGCCAACTTACCTGCAAACCTGTACGTCTTTGGAGTGCGGGAGGAAACCGAAGATCTCGGAGAAAACGCACACAGGTCACAGGGAGAACGTACAAACTCCGTATAGACAGCACCCGTAGTCAGGATCGAAACTGGGTCTCCGGCGCCGCAAGTGCTGTAAGGCAGCAACTACCGCTGCGCCACTGTGCCGCCTTCTAATTTAAATAATTATTTTGTATTCATTTCTATTGTTCTCCGGCAAATGTGAGATGGATGCAGATAAGGATAGATAGATTGGCAATATTCTAGGTAAAATCCAAGAATACTGTCTCCCAAATCCACCTCTCCCCTTTTGCAGCCTAGCTCCAGCTGCCCATCATCCTCTTCCTCACCTGGTTCCACCAGTCACCTGCCAGCCCCTAAGTCGCTCCTTCCTCTCACCTCATTTATCTTCCCAATGGGGTCCAATCCGATCAGTGATTTTTTGTTTTTAAACGCACACTATGTTTAAGAACCCTTCTAAAGATATATTAAGAATTAAGGACAGAAGGAATACGAGTAGAATTAGGTCATTTGGCCCATCAAGTCTACTCCGCCATTCAATCTTGGCTGATCTATCTCTCCCTCCTAACCCCATTCTCCTGCCATCTCCCCATATCCTCGGACACATAGAAACATAGAAAATAGGTGCAGGAGGAGGCCATTCGGCCCTTTGAGCCAGCACCGCCATTGTGATAGTGGCTGATGGTGTCCCCAATCAATAACCCTTTCTTCTCCCCATATCTCTTGATTCCGCCAGCCCCTGGAGCTCTATCTAACTCTCAAATACATTCAGTGATTTGGCCTCCACTGTCCTCTGTGGTAGGGAATTCCACAAATTCACAACTCTGGGTGAAAACGTTTTTTCTCACCTCAGTCCAAAATGACCTCCCCTTTATTCTAAGACTGTGGCCCCTGTTTCTGGTCTCGCCTATAGAAACATAGAAAATAGGTGCAGGAGGAGGCCATTCGGCCCTTCGAGCTACCACCGTCAATCATTGTGATCATGGCTGATCGTCCCCTATCAATAACCCGTGCCTGCCTTCTCCCCATATCCCTTGACTCCACTAGCCCCTAGAGCTCTATCTAACTCTCTTAAATCCATCCATTGATTTGGCCTCCACTGCCCTCTGTGGCAGGGAATTCCATAAATTCACAACTCACTGGGTGAAAACGTTTTTTCTCACCTCACTCTTAAATGACCTCCCCTTTATTCTAAGACTGGCCCTGGGTTCTGGACGCGTCCAACATTGGGAATATTTTTCCTGCATCTAGCCTGGCCAGTCCTTTTATAACTTTACATGTTTCTATAAGATTGTCCCTCATCCTTCTAAACTCCAGTGAATACAAGCCTAGCCTTTTCAATCTTTCCTCATATTACAGTCCCGCCATCCCAGGGATCAATCTCGTGAACCTACGCTGCACTGCCTCAATCACAAGGATGTCCTTCCTCAAATTAGGAGACGTAAACTGTACACACTACTCCAGATGTGGTCTTACCAGAGCCCTATACAACTGCAGAAGAGCCTCTCTACTCCTATACTGAGATCCTCTTGTTAATAAGGCCAACATTCCATTAGCTTTCTTCTGCATCACCTACTTTCAGTGACTGGTGTACAAGAGCACACATGTCTCGCTGTACCTCCCCCTTACCTAACCTAACCCCATTGAGATAATAATCTGCCCCCTTGTTTTTGCCCCCAAAGTGGATAACCTCACATTTATCTATATTATACTGCATCTGCCACGCATCTGCCCACTCACTCAACCTGTCCAGGTCACCCTGCAACCTCCTAACATCCTCTTCACAGTTCACACTGCCACCCAGCTTTGTGTCATCCGCAAACTTGCTAGTGTTATTTCGTGTTCATATTCTAGGTCTGCACAAGTGCTTGAGAGTCTTCAAGGTACAACAGAAATCTTTACTACATTACTTCAATGCTGGCAGCAAGACAACTCAAAATGGCTGCACACACAGAATCAACTATATACAAGACATCTCCCTTTGTCCTGTGTAGTGCCACCTGCTGCACGGGAGGAGCAATGGGTCCTCCCACCCCACACAGTCCACCAAACATCACATGTTACTCCCAATTCCCTCTTCCAAATCATTAATATATATGGTAAACAGTTGCGGCCCCAACACCGAGTCTTGCGGCACTCCACTCGCCACTGCCTGCCATTCTGAAAAGCACCCGTTCACTCCTACTCTTTGCTTCCTGTCTGCCAACCAATTTTCTATCCATGTCAACACCCTACCCCGAATGACATGTGCTCTAATTTTAGTCACCAGTCTCCCATGCGGGACTTTATCAAAGGCTTTCTGAAAGTCTAGATATACTACATCCACTGGCTCCCCTGCATCCATTTTACTTGTCACATCCTCAGAAAATTCCAGAAGATTAGTCGAGCATGATTTTCCTTTCATAAATCCATGCTGACTTGGACTAATACTTTTACTGCTATCCAAATGCCCCATTATTACCTCTTTAATAATTGACTCCAGCATCTTTCCCACCACCAAAGTCAGGCTAACTGGTCTGTAATTCCCCATTTTTTCTCTTGCTCCTTTCTTGAAAAGTGGGATAACATTAGATATCCTCCAATCCACAGGAACTGATCCTGAATCTATTCAACATTGGAAAATTATCACCAATGTGTCCACTATTTCTAGAGCCACCTCCCTGAGGACCCTGGGATGCAGACCCAGGGGATTCATCATCCTTCAGTCCCATTAGCCTACCCAATACTATTTCTCGCCTAATGAAAATTTCTTTCACTTCCTCTACCCCCTTAGATCCTCTGTCCTCCAGTACTTCTGGGAGATTGTTTGTGTCTTCCTTAGTGAAGACAGATCCGAAGTACCTGTTCAATTCTTCTGCCATTTCCTTGCTCCCCATAATAATTTCACCCGTGTCTGCCTTCAAGGGACCCACATTTGACTTTGCTACTCTTTCTCCCTTAACATATCTAAAGTAGCTTTTACTGTCCTTCTTTGTATTCCTGGCCAGCATCCCCTCGTACTTCATCTTTTCAGCCCGTATTGCCCGTTTTGTTTCCTTCTGTTGTCCTATGAAAGTTTCCCAATCCTCTGGCTTCCGGCTACTCTTTGCTGTGTTATACATCTCTTCTTTTAGTTTTATTCTATCCCTAACTTCTCTTGTCAGCCACGGTTGCCTCCTACTACCCTTAGAATCTTTCTTCCTTTTGGAATGAAATGATCCTGCGTCTTCCAGATTATGACCAGAAATTCCTGCCATTGCTGTCCCACCGTCATTCCTGCTAGGATTCCTTTCCAGTCTACCTTGGCCAGCTCCCCTCTCATGCCTTCATAGTCCCCTTTGTTCAACTGCATCACTGACACTTCCGATTTAACCTTCTCCTTCTCAAATTGCAGATTAAAACTAATTATATTATGATCACTACCTCCAAGCGGTTCCTTTACCTCAAGTTCTCTTATCAAATCTGGTTCATTGGACAACACTAAATCCAGAATTGCCTTTTCTCTGGTCGGCTCTGATCGGCTCCATTACAAGCTGCTTTAAGAATCCATCTCAGAGGCACTCTACAAACTCTCTCCCTTGGGGTCCTGAACCAACCTGATTTTCCCAGTCTACCTGCATTACCTTTGTTACATGCTGGTTTTAACTCCTGCTGCAGCTTACACCCTACATCCGGGTTACTATTTGGGGGTCTGTCTTCTTGCCTTTGCAAATCCTCAACTCAATCCACAGTGACTCTACCTCGTCTTCCCTCGCAAAGTACTGAATACCATCCCTCACCAGCAGAGCTACCCCATCTCCTCTGCCCACATGTCTGTCCTTTCTTTCGGATGTATAACCCTGAATATTAAGTTCCCAGGCCCGATCCTCTTGCAGCCACGTCTCGGTAATCCCCACAATGTCATATCTACCAACCTCTAACTGAGCCTCAAGCTCATCTTCTTATACTTCGTGCATTGAAATACAATACTTTTAATTCCTTACACATCTCGCCTTTCACATCGATCCCTATTACACTTGGCCATACTCTCCTATCCCTTTGTGAGCTTTCTTTCCCGTTAATTCTGGGGTCATTAGCTATCCCTTTACTCTCTTTCCCTTTAACTCCGTCCTTGACTATCCCATTTGACACCCCACCCCCCTTATTCAGTTTAAAACCACCCGTGTAGCAGTGGCAAACCTGCCTGCCAGAATGCCGATCCCCCACCTGTTAAGATTCAGATTCAGATTCAACTTTAATTGTCATTGTCAGTGTACAGTACAGAGACAAAGCAATGCAGATTGCAACGAAGATGCAATCTGTCCCTTTTGTACAGTTCCCCCTTACTCCAAAACAGATCCCAGTGGTCACCTGTACTAATCAAGAATCTATCTATCTCTGCCTTAAAAATACCCAGTGACTTGGTCTCTACAGCCGTCTGTGGCAAAGAATTCCACGGATTCATCACGCTCTGACTAAAGAAATTGCTCCTCATCTCCTTCCTAAAAGAAC